>NC_052316.1:18056353-18336353 GCF_016432855.1 Salvelinus namaycush
GCTCTGACCCCCTCCACCCCTGAGCTTGTGAAGAGGAACCCATGGTCTTGTGAATGGCAGAAATTATCCACACTGGCACAGCCTTTGGTGGAGGCCAGATGGAGTCTTTGTCTTCTAACACACAGACCCCAGTGGGCTCAGTGGAATGCCAGCAGAACTCTCTTGTCCTCCACCATGTTCACATGACTCATGTGCTAATAGCCATTATTCACAGAGAATGATACAAATCCACCATGTCTAAGACCATCACAGCACACTGGTGATGCTTATTTACTATGATAGCACAATTTAAGGTGTGTAATATGACTTTGACCCAGTTGGAGATCCAAACTGTTTTTGACGTGGATGTTTATTGTGAAGCAGGGCTTATTAGCAGTTGGTATCTGGTATCAGCAAGTGACGTGAAAATGTCCTAACTGCTGATTATATCTAAGGAATAGTCATCCAGAACTATTTCAGTGACATAACTGAACATGTTATTTTATGTCTCTCTGGGTGACAGATTTTAGTGTCTGCCAGTAGAAACACACTTCAATATTCGAGTGTAATGTAGGCCACTATACATTTTCACATTCATATTTCACCTGGACTGACTAAATATTGAAGTGCATGCCATTTCATTCAGGCTACAGACAGTTTGTTGAGAGATTACATGATGACATTGAGTAGATTTGTTTTGACAGTAAACCAACATTAGGCAGGTTTCCATTGACCCAGTTTTTTTTTTTTATTGAAGAACACACAAACACAAAATGGGCGGGCAGGTACAGCACTCATCCCACGTACATCAAATGAGTTACAGTAACACCATGTTTGAATTAGACAACATTGAAGTACGAAACCCATTTTTCCCGGTATTCCTGGCCTCTCTCTGTCTTCTTAAAGTAATGGGCTCCATATAGTGTATTTCTCTAACATTTCCTAGTGACAGCCTTTTTACTGGCTGCCAGTAGGACTTTCAACAGGTATTGCAGGTATTTCCCCTAACTAGAGAGTAATGAATGTTTGTTCTCTGTCAAAACCCATTTCTAATTAAAGATCTTATTTCTCCCCAGTAGGATTCAATAGCGGGGAATAACCAAAGGATATGAGAGTGATCCGCCATTGAAAACCCATATTCTCTTGAAATAGTTTTTTTTGTACTCCAAGTTGTATGCGTTATTGAATAAATCTGGTACGCTCGAAGGGTCAATCACTTTTAATTATTTTTAAAAGTACTGTCGAACTTGCTGGTATTTGTAAAAATCTTGTTTATCCAAGCCATGTTTTTTACTTAGGTCCTGAAAGCGATCTAGAGCCCCATTCCTTATAATTCTCTGTCTAAATGAAGTTGCTTGACTACCCTAAACCATGTCTTGAGAGAAAATATTGTGTCTATTGTGTATTTCTATTATCATGTCCTTACTACCCAAAACTGACTGTGGATGTCTCTATCAAAGTAGTCTCAATGTCTTTCCATTTAGATTCAAATTCTGAATTGCACCAACACACCAGAGGTCTCAATTGGGCTGATGTAAAATAATATTTTAGGCTTTCAGTAATTTTAAATGTTGTGTATCTAATTTGTGGTCTCTTACTGTTCCAGATAAACCTTGATATCCATTTATCCCTAAACTGTTTAGGTAGGATTTCTATGAGGTGCAGTGATTGGAACAAATACAGTAACCTCGGCAAGATATTCATTTTGATTGTTTCAATTCTACTACTAAGATCCAAAGGAAGTGAATTCCACCTGTCCAGGTCATCATATATTTTCTTGCTGATAGCAACATCATTTAGGTAAATTAAATATTTTTGCATCTGAGCTCCTAGAGTGTGCGGCTCTCCTTTATTTTGAAGTTTTCTACTCCGCTAGCCAGCACCTCGCCTAAATAGGTGTGCGTTTCTTTTTCTTCTAGATAGCAACATCATTTATGTCATAAAATTTGCCTGTATCTTTTGGTAGATTTACTCCAAGATACTTAATGGATGAAGAGGTCCACTGGAAGATATATCTGCTCTTCAGCTCTTGCTGTGGGGAATAATGAAATACTAGGGCTTGGGTCTTGTGTACGTTAAGCACATACCCTAAATATGTTCCAAATGTTTGTAAAACATCCATCAATCTAGGTACACTTGAACCTGGGGCTTTAAGGAATAACAGATTACAGCCTTGTCTTGCCCCTCGTTCTAGACTTATTGTTTGTGACAAATGTCCATTAATCATTATTCTGGCAGTTGGATATGAATACAGTGTTTTGATGCACTGTATCACTTCTTTGTTGAAACCACATCTACCCATAACTTCGAATAGATAATCCCAACCCACTGAATCAAATGCTTTTTCTGCATCCAGATGAGCTTCAATGCCATACAACTCTCCTTCCGTGGCCTCCAACTGCTCTTAAATACAAGTAAAACTAAATGCATGCTCTTCAACCGATCGCTGCCTGCACCTGCCCGCCCGTCCAGTATCACTACTCTGGACGGTTCTGACTTAGAATATGTGGACAACTACAAATACCTAGGTGTCTGGTTAGACTGTAAACTCTCCTTCCAGACTCACATCAAACATCTCCAATCCAAAGTTAAATCTAGAATTGGCTTCCTATTTCGCAACAAAGCATCCTTCACTCATGCTGCCAAACATACCCTCGTAAAACTGACCATCCTACCGATCCTCAACTTCGGCGATGTCATTTACAAAATAGCCTCCAATACTCTACTCAATAAATTGGATGCAGTCTATCACAGTGCCATCCGTTTTGTCACCAAAGCCCCATATACTACTCACCACTGCGACCTGTATGCTCTCGTTGGCTGGCCCTCGCTTCATACTCGTCGCCAAACCCACTGGCTCCAGGTCATCTACAAGACCCTGCTAGGTAAAGTCCCCCCTTATCTCAGCTCGCTGGTCACCATAGCAGCACCCACCTGTAGCACGCGCTCCAGCAGGTATATCTCTCTGGTCACCCCCAAAACCAATTATTCCTTTGGCCGCCTCTCCTTTCAGTTCTCTGCTGCCAATGACTGGAACGAACTACAAAAATCTCTGAAACTGGAAACACTTATCTCGCTCACTGGCTTTGGGCACCAGCTGTCAGAGCAGCTCGCGGATTGCTGCACCTGTACATAGCCCATCTATAATTTAGCCCAAACAACTACCTCTTCCCCTACTGTATTTATTTATTTTGCTCCTTTGCACCCCATTATTTCTATCTCTACTTTGCACATTTTTCCACTGCAAATCTACCATTCCAGTGTTTTGCTTGCTATATTGTATTTACTTCGCCACCATGGCCTTTTTTGCCTTTGCCTCCCTTGTCTCACCTCATTTGCTCACATTGTGTATAGACTTATTTTTCTACTGTGTTATTGACTGTATGTTTGTTTTACTCCATGTGTAACTCTGTGTTGTTGTATGTGTCGAACTGCTTTGCTTTGTCTTGGCCAGGTCGCAATTGTAAATGAGAACTTGTTCTCAACTTGCCTACCTGGTTAAATAAAGGTGAAAAAAAATAAAAATCTAGATGGATTAATATAGCACCCATCTTATCCTGAGTGATGTGGTCCATGACGTAGTGTTCTCCTTATGCTGTCCTGTATCTGTCTATTTCGTGTGAAACCAGTTTGATCCCCATCAATCAATTCTGGGATTATGTCCTCCATTCTTTTGGCTATTATTGATGCATATGGTTTATAATACATCGTTAAGAATCGTGATAGGTCTATAGGAACTGCATTCCTTATCTTTACCCTTCTTTGGAATTAAAGATATTAAGGCTTCTCTCCACGGTGGTGGTAGATTTCCCCCCCCCCCCCCCCCCCCCACCCAATCTGCTCGGACAGATTTGTATAGTATGATTCAAATGCATTCTGTATTTCATCCAATTTGCATGTACATTTTTTTTTTAATGTATTCTGTGCAAGTTGTTTTCTGAGTCTCCAAGCTAGTTATTTATTTGCCTTTGAGCCTGCTTCATAATATCATTGCTTAAGGAACCTGAGCTTTTTCTTTACCTCTTCACTATAGATCGGATCAATTTCCTGTTTTACCTTTGGAATCTCACACAATATAACAGGGTCTTTGAGATCACTATGAGAGCATTCTAAGCTTCCTAATGTTTAATGTAATTTCATTCGTTTCTGTACTGTAATCATTTTCTTGAGTGATGATGTGGCTATGATCTTCCCTCTAATAAGCGCCTTAGCTGCATCCCACAGTGTAGCAGGAGATACTTCCCCGTTTTCATAATTCTCCAGATAGATGTTTAATTCTGTTTTTATTGATTTCTTGAAAGCTGTATCCTTCAGCATGCTTGTATTAAGCCTTATAGAGTATTTCTTGGTTGGCTATAAATGTGCAGTTAAGTAAACTCCATTACGGTCTGATAAGTCCCTCTATCTGATCCTACAATCCTTAAACCTGTGCCTATCTGGACTGCACATGAAGAGGTCGTCTAACCTGTAGTATTCAGTGTGGCAGGCTGAGTAAAAATTATATTCCCTTTCTGACATATGGAAGTTGCGCCATACATCAATCGGTCCTAAATCCTGTAATATCCTATTGATCATTTAGCAACCGGACTTCCTGTTCTGATTCATGCTGTCCATTTTTGTTTAAAATCATGTGGAATATCCCCTCCACAGATAAGTGCCAGAGGTTTCTGTGGCAATTAAATCAAACACTGTTTTTAAAGAAGACCATGTCACTCCCCGGGGGCGCATATACTGTACATAAAATTATGTAACTCCCTTATGAAACAGTTTACATTTAACAAATATACATTTACAATCCTTGTCTTTTATTTCTGATTTCAACTCAAAATGAACTGAATTTGGGACCCAAATAGCAACACCCCTTCTACCTGTTTTATAAGAGAAAACAAGTTTCTCGTGTTCAGGACGGGATAAGTGAGTTTCCTTCCAGAATAACATGTCAGCTCTCTTTTCATCTTTGATATTACCTTCTCTTTATGGCACTCCCCAGTCCGTTCACATTGACCTTAAATTCCCAATGATGCATCAATATAGACCAAAAGAAAGTGGACCATAACAGTCTGCTTAACATGAACCTCAAAAATAATGAAAGAACAATAAAAAAAAGTTAACCAAAAGGGAAACGACGACTCCTGCCTCTGGGGTTTGAGGGGATGAGCCTGCCCGCTGGATGGGCCCCTCGCTCAACTATCAAAATGTGTGACGCATTGACAAAATGCAAAACACCTGCACAGCAAATAATGACGAGTCATTACAGCAGATTTACTATTATTATTTTACTCGAAAAGAGCATCTTTAACAGTTTTTGGAATTAAGTGACTGATTGTGACCACGAGGTAAAACAGAGTTAATTTGAATAGAGTGTTTATAAGTAAGTATTGCTAGAGTCAATGTGATCCCGCCCACAGATTAGCAGTTACATTTAGATTTTGCCGCCATTGATATTTTCTTCCTCGCATTCGCCTCAGGTAAGTAATATGGATTTGAAAAATAGAATTGTAGGTTAATGATTTCTTAAAATATTATTTTGGCCTGACATTTAAAGCATGCTAAATAGGGTTAGTGTATGACTAACAATCAAATGTAAAGACACAGATATGCAATTTGGTTGTATTATCCCTGTAGCATTGTTGAGAACATAGCATTCATTTATTAATCTAATAGGCAGATTCTGTTAACTCTTCTACAAACTGCTCCATGGATGTTTGTGGTTCGTCAGACTGACACTCTTACCCTGACACAAAGTTCTAACAGAAAAAGGAGAGCAGAGGAAGACGGTGCAGCCAAAGTAAGCCTTTCATTATTTGCTCTGATTGTCTTTTTATAATTAAAAACTGTATTGATCTTCCTGAGGTTCCATCTTTGATCTTGGGTAGGCCTACTCCAACAGAGTGTGGGTTTTTTCCAGTCCTGCTCTTATCGACCTAAATCATCTTAGAAGATCCTAATGTGCAGCTTAGTGATATAGCCAGGTGTTGGAGCAGGGCTGAAACCAATGCTTGCACAGTAGCTCTCCAGGAGGATGGCTGGCTACCACTGAGCTCTTTCTCAATTTTTCTGTCCTTGGCTCCTTGTGTCCTCTTCTCATCCTTCTCAAAACCAACTACAGAAGAATGAATTAGGAGAGGAACATTGGGTCTCATTATCAAATGGGATTTTAGGAAGCGAGGAATCAATAAACTATTTTGATAAAGAACCCTGGTGTACTAGGGTCTGTGTCTGTTGTGTTTTTTTGTTAGATGATTGAGGACATTCTCCAGAGCAAAGCTGGAGGGGAAAGGATCATGAACGAGTATGCTCAGACAAAAAGCTTGAATTACCGCACCAGACGTGATATGATCAAGATATTGGTTGCAAATATGACAGAGGATCATGGGTAAACCATCACATATTTTATGCATTAAGATCAATGTTTTGCATTCATGTATTATTGCCAATCTAGTAATTATGTATATTTTTTGGGTTCAGAACAAGTTCCCCACGACATGGGAAGGAGGAGGCATATGCAACAGGAAAAGTTTCCTTGTACCCCTATCTGGCTGACCGCAAAAGCAAGACAGACTGTTAGTACGAAATATATCTGGGTCCCAAATCACTTCACCTTAGCCCTTTGATGTTTGCAGATTTGAAGGGTGTGGATAGATGTAAGCAGTGTAGTTGTGGAGCTTTCACCTTATGGATCTGATAGGGTTATAGGGCCAAGGGGAAGTGGTGACTATTTTTAATCTGCCGATAGTGAAACTGCCACATCAAATGATAAACACAGAATTTTCCTAATCACTTTTCAAGGTGCAAAGCTGTCTGACATGACACTGTTGTTGTTTATATGCTCATCCTTGGTCACTTGTAATTGAAGATAACATCAATCAGGCTTTGTGTATGTGAAGGTGACTGAGGAGCATTAAACATTACAGTCCCTGCTACTGTTAAACCTTTCTTCCAGATTCTAACATGCACCAGTGACACATTTGCTTCATGTGAACAAAAGGTTTGTTTATTTCTTGTCTGTGTTTATCTAGGCCCACCATTACAATGCAGAAGACTGGAGTGGCTACTTGGTATGGAGACTGAAGGACCTGCAAAAGGAGGCTGCAGAGGGAAGAATAAAGTCACTAACGGGTGGGTCAGCTAGTTGGCATGCATAAGTATTTTATTTGAGTGTGTATGGTTTGTGCTCGCTCGGGTGTAGGCATGTGACGGTGTGTTCACAAGGGAGTGAGACTTGTTTTTTACGTGTTTTTCTCACGATTCAGTGTAATGGGGTTTGGTTGGACTGTTTATACCAGTGTTGTGTGTTCCTGTCCCTTTTCATCTTTTGGTTGAAGGTGGACCAGCTGTAGACAGAGACCCCTTCACGGACAAACACTGGCTGAGTGAAGAAGGGCAGTGCCGAGAGCCATCGCACTGATGAAACACACGTCTGATGAAGCAACCGTAAAATAAAATATATTTTTAAATTTAACCACTATAGGCAAGTCAGTTAAAACCTTTTATCAATAGGGGGTGCTGT
Organism: Salvelinus namaycush; assembly: GCF_016432855.1. Classification (NCBI taxonomy): domain Eukaryota; kingdom Metazoa; phylum Chordata; class Actinopteri; order Salmoniformes; family Salmonidae; genus Salvelinus; species Salvelinus namaycush. The sequence continues at coordinate 18,063,843 of NC_052316.1, forward strand.
TTTCACTTTGTAAAAAATTCGTTCCCAAATTAAACTGCCTCGTACTCAATTCTTGCTCGTACAATATGCATATTATTATTACTATTGGATAGAAAACACTCTCTAGTTTCTAAAACCGTTTGAATTATATCTGTGAACAGAACTCGAGTTGGAGCAATCTTCCTGTCAGCAAGTGAGAAATCTGAAATCAGCCAGGCTGTTCTGAGGTCAGTTTATTAATTTGCATGTCTTCTATTGGTTGAGATGCACTGCATACGCCTTCCCCTGGATGTCAGCAAATAGTGAGAATTGGAATGGAGTTGCTAGGCAGATCTGAGGCCATATAAATGGACTGGGAACGTGGGGTCCAGTCTTTCCTTCATTCGCCAAGACGCAAGACAGACCTCAGGATGGCGTTCTAGAAAGCTCCCGTTATAGCCCTTAGATATATCCGGCTCTGATTTTATTCGATATAGGTGTTAAAGACATCATAATGTTGTTATTTTAAACCGAGTTATATCAGTTTATATCAGTATATTGCGATTTTCGGTATTTTATTTGTGATTATGGTGATTTGGACACGTCTTCGCCACATGGCTAATGTTTACTGCTAATTCCAAAGTTGAAGGCGACAATCTACAACCGAGCAACGATTCCTCTGGACAAAGGACAACTTGCCCAAGATTCTGATGGGAGCTCATCAAAAAGTAAGAAGTATTTATGATGTTAATTCGTTGTTCTGTTGAAAAATGTGAAACTACTGTTCCGCCATTAATTTCGGTGCGGTCTCGCTTTAACGCACGCTGTATGTCGTAGTAACGTTAATTTAAAAAATCTAACACAGCGGTTGCATTAAGAAGTAATGTATCTTTCATTTGCTGTCCAACCTGTATTTTTTAGTCAAGTTTATGATTAGTTACTGATTAGATTAGGTGCCTCTCCCAAGATTTCTCCCGACATTTTGTTTGCATTTTGGCTACTATTCTCATTGTATAACCACGATTTGTGCCGCTAAATATGCACATTTTCGAACAAACTCTATATGTATTGTGTAATATGATGTTATAGGACTGTCATCTGAAGAAGTTTGAGAAGGTTAGTGAAAAAATTTATATCTTTTGCTGGTTTATTCGTTATCGCTATTGTTGGCTTGAATCAATGCTGTTGTGTGGTTGGCTATTGTAGTAAGCTAATATAATGCTATATTGTGTTTTCGCTGTAAAACACTTAAAAAATCTGAAATTTTGGCTGGATTCACAAGATCTTTGTCTTTCATTTGCTGTACGCTGTGTATTTTTCATAAATGTTTTATGATGATTATTTAGGTAATTCACGTTGGTCTCTGTAGTTATTCTAGTTGCTTTGGTGAGAGTTGTGATGGTGGCTGCAATGGTAAACTATGATTTATACCTGAAATATGCACATTTTTCTAACAAAACATATGCTATACAATAAATATGTTATCAGACTGTCATCTGATGAAGTTGTTTCTTGGTTAGTGACTATTTATATCTTTATTTGGTCGAAATTGTGATAGCTACCTATGCAGGAAAAAAATGGTGGGAAAAAAAGTTGTGTCTTTTGCTATCGTGGTTAGCTAATAGAAATACATATTGTGTCTTCCCTGTAAAACATTTTAAAAATCAGAAATGATGGCTGGATTCACAAGATGTGTATCTTTCATCTGGTGTCTTGGACTTGTGATTTAATGATATTTAGATGCTAGTATTTACTTGTGACGCTATGCTAGGCTATGCTAGTCAGCTTTTTTACTGATGGGGGTGCTCCCGGATCCGGGATTGTGACCAAGTAGAAGTTAAGAACAAATGTTTATTTACAATGACGGCCTACCGGGGAACAGTGGGCTTAGGGGCAGAACAACAGATTTGTACCTTGTCAGCTCGTGGATTTGATCCAGCAACCTTGCGGTTACTGCCCAACACTCTAACCACTAGACTACCTGAAGCTGACCTTTGCCTAGCACCAAAAAATGGTCCATGACCCACAGAACACCTCCAACATACTCAGTGTTTCTGCGGTTCCTGGACATACCAAGCATGGTATGTATGAAATGGACTCTGTCAACTCCATAGCATGCACGTGTGAGAACGCATAAATGACATGTTCATGTATTGTTTTCTCCAAAGCATGACCATGTCGCAATTTTGTCTTTGTGTGTTTTGTCTGTAGATAGAGCAAGATTTTGGACTGATGTTTGGTGATGCAACTTCCACAAAATTCCTGAAGAAATGGCCTACTGTCTTCAAACAGAAGGTCATCCTGCAGAGCCATGGACTCCCACCAAAAACTGAGCTTCGGGACGTGATACACAATGCTGAGTTCGCAGCTGAGGTGGATAATGGTACAGACATACCATTTTACACTATAATATTAAGTTCTAGTATGGGCATGTGGGAGGGAGAAGAATTTTAGGATTGTGGTTGAAAGCGAAGTGGGTTAAATGAGTGTTTCTAGGCTGGGACAGTGACACATCATCCATTCTTCTCCTCGACCATCTTCTGCCTCCCTCTGCTCAAGGCCACAACAAGCCAGGAAAGATGTCAGCAAGACACGCAGCTGAACATCTTGTGAAGTTCCTAAAGTTCAGGCTACAATTCAACACAATTATAGGCAAATTGTGTCGCTGTATCTTGATCCTTCCCCCTCTTCCCCTTTACCACTTACCCCAGCAAAGAGCACTATCATGACCTTTACTGCTATAATAGCACTTACTAGTTAAACTACTACAACTGTCGCAGTATACATATAAGAATCACTACTGTCTGGCTTGTGAGACTTATAGTAGATGTTCTAACGATACATTATTGTCTTCTAGGCAGGGACCAGCACCCTCGATGCCATCACCGGAAGTCAACAGCCCTATCTGTTTGCCGTGGGGGACCCAGAGAGAACGAGCATTCACGCCTACTTCATTGTGATTGACAAACATGCGGTACCTTGTAAGGCATCTGGCTCACTGGGCTGTTTTAATGAGCTTTTCAAAGCTTTGTACCTCATACAGTCAGGGTCTGGCAAACATGTACACTTTTCGGCAAACAACAATCTACGAAATTGACGTTGATACAACTAAGGTGAATCCCAGGGTAGCAGAGCTGAAGGCCAGAATGTTGCATTAAACAGATCTGTTTGAGGCACAATTTTTTTGTTTTGTTTGCAAATGCCAACAGCCTTGTAAAACATCTGAAGTTAATCCGCGGTCTTTGTTCAGGGAAATTTCTGCATTCAAAGTGTGGTCAGGTTGGTTGTTCACATGTATTTGCCACTTTTCCTAGATTTCTAAAGCATCTAAACAAGGCACATGAAGAGTGTAACAGAAGTTTCTGATAAGGGTGGTGGAGGCCCCTCTACCGCTACTAACAGTTTTGCAGCAAACACTTCAGTCAGTTTCATGGAAGAGATAGACAGCCTATAGGGAGGAGGTCAGAGACCTGGCAGTGTGGTGCCAGGACAACACCCTCTCCCTCAGTGTGATCAAAACAAAGGAGATGATTGTTGACTACAGGAAAAGGAGGACCGACACGCCCCCATTCTCATCGACAGAGCTTGGTGTCCATATCACCAACAAACTATCATGGTCCAAACATACCAAGACAGTCGTGAAGAGGGCACGACAACGCCTATTCCCCCTCAGGAGACTGAAAAGATGTGGCATGGGTCCTCAGATCCTCAAAGTGTCACGACTCCCACCGAAGGTGGCTCCCCTGCCTGTTCGGGCGGTGCTCTGCGGTCGTCGTCGCCGGTCTACTAGCCGCCACCGATCCCTTTTTCCTTTTCTGTTCGTTTGGTCTTATTAGTTGCACCTGTTCCTTATTGTGTTTCTTGATTTTTGTCTATTTAAGCCTGTTAGGCCCGCCTAGGTTTGTGCGGGATTGTTATTCTGTTAGTTTGTGGATGTTCGATGGTATTTTGTTTTTCCGGTTATTTTGGGTCCTGTGTATGGGCCGGTCAGTTTATGCGCCTTGTGTTTATGGCATGACCGTTTTTCCCGGGAATAAATATACATTTATTCAAACCCTCTGCTCTCTGCGCCTGACTCCAACCGACTGTTCTTTAAGGACTCTGACACAAAGTTCTACAGCTGCACCATCAAGAGCATCCTGACTGGTTGCATCACCGCCTGGTATGGCAACTGCTCGGCCTCCGAGAGCAAGGCACTACAGAGGGTAGTGCGTACGGCCCAGTAGATCACTGGTGCCAAAAAATTGCCATAGACTCCAGCCACCCTAGTCAAAGACTGTTCTCTCTGTTACCGCACGGCAAGCGGTACCAGAGCGCCAAGTCTAGGTCCAAAAGGCTATTTAACAGCTTCTACTCCCAAGCCATAATACTCCTGAACAGCTAATCAAATGGCTGTTTCAAAAACTGTTTCAGAACTGTTTCAGTTCAGCAATATTCTTGGGATGTCTGGTGTGAACTGCTCTTGTGAGGTCATACCACAGCATCTCAATCGGGTTGAGGTCAGGACTCTGACTGGGCCATTCCAGGAGGCATATTTTCTTCTGTTGAAGCCATTCTGTTGTTGATTTACTTCTATGTTTTGGGTTGTTGTCCTGTTGATTCACCCAACTTCTGTTGAGCTTAAATTGGCGGACAGAGCCTAACATTCTCCTGCAAAATGTCTTGATAAACTTCGGAATTAATTTGTCTGTCGATGATAGCAAGCTGTCCAGGCCCTGAGGCAGCAAAGCAGCCCCAAACAATGATGCACCAACCACCATACTTTACAGTTGGGTTGAGGTTTTGATGTTGGTGTGCTGTGCCGTTTTTTCTCCACACATAGTGTTGTGTGTTCCTTCCAAAGAACTCAACCGTAGTTTCATCTGTCCACAGAATATTTTGCCAGTAGCTGTGGAACATCCAGGTGCACTTTTGCAAACTTCAGACGTGCAGCAATGTTTTTTTTAAACAGCAGTGGCTTCTTCCGTGGTGTCCTCCCATGAACACCATTCTTGTTTAGTGTTTTACATATCGTAGACTCGCCAACAGAGATGTTAGCATGTTCCGGAGATTTCTGTAAGTCTTTAGCTGACACTCTAGGATTCTTAACTTCACTGAGCATTCTGCGCTGTGCTCTTGCAGTCATCTTTGCAGGACGGCCACTCCTAGGGAGAGTAGCAACAGTGCTGAACCTTCTCCATTTATAGACAATTTGTCTTACCGTGGACTGATGAACATCAAGGCTTTTAGAGATACTTTTGTAACCCTTTCCAGGTTTATGCAAGTCAACAATTCTTAATCTTCTGAGATCTATTTTGTTTGAGGCATTGTTTCACACCAGGCAATGCTTCTTGTGAATAGCAAACTCACATGTTGTGAGTGTTTATTATAGGGCAGGGCAGCTCTAACCAACATCTCCAATCTCATCTTGTCACGTTCCTGACCTGTTTTCTGTTGTTTGGTATGTGTTTAATTGGTCAGGGCGTGAGTTTTGGGTGGGTAGTCTATGTTATGTGTTTTCTATGTTGGGTTAATGGGTTGCCTGGTATGGCTCTCAATTAGAGGCAGGTGTTTGGCGTTTCCTCTGATTGAGAGTCATATTAAGGTAGGTTGTTTCACATTGTTTGTTGTGGGTGGTTGTCTCCTGTGTCAGTGTCTGTATGTTACGCCACACGGGACTGTTTCGGTTTGTTTGTTCGTTCGTTCGGTTTATGTAGTCTGTTCCTGTTTCATGCGTTCTTCGTGTCATGTAAGTTCCTATGTTCAGGTGCGTCTACGTCGTTTGTTGTTTTGTAGTTTGTTAAAGTGTTTTCGTGTTTTTTCGTCCTGTCAAATAAATAATTATGAATTCACACCCCGCTGCACTTTGGTCCAATCCTTGCTACTCCTCTTCGGATGAGGAGAAGGAGGAAGCCCGTTACAGAACCACCCACCGAACCCGGATCAAGCAGCGGGTTATCGGACAGCGCACGAAGCAGGATTTCTGGTCTTGGGAGGAAATCATGGAAGGAAAAGGACCATGGGCTAAGGTTGGAGTGAATCGCCGCCCATGGGAACAGCTGGAGGCAGCTCGGAGAGCGGAGGAAACCGGAGAGAGGAACCGACGTTATGAGGGGACTCGTCTAGCACGGAAGCCTGAAAAGCCCGCAAGTACAACCCAAAAATTTCTTGGGGGGGGGCTAAGAGGTAGTGGGTCTAGGGCAGGTAGGAGACCTGCGCCCACTTCCCAGGCTAACCGTGGAGAGCGGGAGTACGGGCAGACACCGTGTTACGCAGTAGAGCGCACGGTGTCTCCTGTACGTGTGCATAGCCCGGTGCGGGTTATTCCACCTCCCCGCACTGGTAGGGCTAGATTGAGCATTGAGCCAAGTGCCATGAAGCCGGCTCTACATATCTGGCCACCAGTGCGTCTCCTTGGGCCGGCTTACATGGCACCAGCCTTACGCATGGTGTCCCCGGTTCGCCTACATAGCCCGGTGCGGGTTATTCCACCTCCCCGCACTGGTCAGGCGACGGGGAGCATACAACCAGGTAAGGTTGGGCAGGTTCAGTGCTCAAGGGAGCCAGTACGCCTACACGGTCCGGTATATCCGGCGCCACCTTCCCGCCCCAGCTCAGTACCACCAGTGCCTGCACCACGCACCAAGCCTCATGTGCGTCCTCAGAGCCCTGTACGCACTGTTCCTCCTCCACGCACTCTCCCTGTGGTGCGTGTCTCAAGCTCAGTGCCTCCAGTTTCGGCACCACGCATCAAGCCTCCTGTGCGTCTCCAGAGCCCTGTACGCACTGTTCCTTCTCCCCGCACTCGCCCTGAGGTGCGTGCCCTCAGCCCGGTACCTCCAGTTCCGGTACCACGCACCAGTCCTATAGTGCGCATCGAGAGTCCAGTGTGCCCTGTTCCTGCTCCCCGCACTAGCCTTGAGGTGCGTGTCTCCAGTCCGGTACCACCAGTTCCGGCACCACGCACCAGGCCTACTGTGCGCCTCAGCAGGTCAGAGTCGGCTGTCTGCCCAACGCCGCCTGCACTGCTCGTCTGCCCAGCACCGTCTGAGCCATCTGTCTGCCCAGCACCGTCTGAGCCATCTGTCTGCCCAGCGCCGTCTGAGCCATCCGTCTGCCCAGCGCCGTCTGAGCCATCCGTCTGCCCAGCGCCGTCTGAGCCATCCGTCTGCCCAGCGCCTTCTGAGCCATCCGTCTGCCCAGCGCCTTCTGAGCCATCCGTCTGCCACGAGCCATTAGAGCCGCCCGTCTGTCCCGAGCCATTAGAGCCGTCCGTCAGTCAGGAGCCGCTAGAGCCGTCCGTCAGTCAGGAGCTGCCAGAGCCGCCAGCCAGTCAGGAGCTGCCAGAGCCGCCAGCCAGTCAGGAGCTGCCAGAGCCGCCAGCCAGTCAGGAGCTGCCAGAGCCGCCAGCCAGTCAGGAGCGGCCAGAGCCGCCAGCCAGTCAGGAGCTGCCAGAACCGCCAGCCAGTCAGGAGCTGCCCTACAGTCATGAGCTGCCCTACAGTCATGAGCTGCCCTACAGTCATGAGCTGCCCTTCAGTCATGAGCTGCCCTTCAGTCATGAGCTGCCCTTCAGTCATGAGCTGCCCTCCAGTCATGAGCTGCCCTCCAGTCATGAGCTGCCCTCCAGTCATGAGCTGCCCTCCAGTCATGAGCTGCCCTACAGTCATGAGCTGCCCTCCAGTCATGAGCTGCCCTCCAGTCATGAGCTGCCCTCCAGTCATGAGTTGCCCTCCAGTCATGAGCTGCCCTCCAGTCATGAGCTGCCCTCCAGTCATGAGCTGCCCTCCAGTCATGAGCTGCCCTCCAGTCCGGAGCTGCCACTCAGTCCGGAGCTGCCACTCAGTCCGGAGCTGCCACTCAGTCCGGAGCTGCCACTCAGTCCGGAGCTGCCACCCAGTCCGGAGCTGCCACCCAGTCCGGAGCTGCCACCCAGTCCGGAGCTGCCACTCAGTCCGGAGCTGCCATTAGTACAGAGTTGTCCCTCTGTCCTAAGCTACCTCTCTGTCCGGAGCTACCTCTCTGTCCGGAGCTACCTCTCTGTCCGGAGCTACCTCTCTGTCCGGAGCTACCTCTCTGTCCTGAGCTACCTCTCTGTCCTGAGCTACCTCTCTGTCCTGAGCTACCTCTCTGTCCTGAGCTACCTCTCTGTCCTGAGCTGTCTCCTCTATGTAGGAGGGGCCTTAGTGAAGGTTCCTGGACCATGGTCGGGGGCGAGGGTCGCCACTCAAAGGACGCGAAGGAGAGGGACAAAGACAGTGGTGGAGTGGTGTCCTCGTCCACCGCCGGAGCCGCCACCGCGGACAGATGCCCACCCAGACCCTCCCCTTGAGTTGTAGGGGTGCGCCCGGAGTTCGCACCTTGAGGGGGGGTTCTGTCACGTTCCTGACCTGTTTTCTGTTGTTTGGTATGTGTTTAATTGGTCAGGGCGTGAGTTTTGGGTGGGTAGTCTATGTTATGTGTTTTCTATGTTGGGTTAATGGGTTGCCTGGTATGGCTCTCAATTAGAGGCAGGTGTTTGGCGTTTCCTCTGATTGAGAGTCATATTAAGGTAGGTTGTTTCACATTGTTTGTTGTGGGTGGTTGTCTCCTGTGTCAGTGTCTGTATGTTACGCCACACGGGACTGTTTCGGTTTGTTTGTTCGTTCGTTCGGTTTATGTAGTCTGTTCCTGTTTCATGCGTTCTTCGTGTCATGTAAGTTCCTATGTTCAGGTGCGTCTACGTCGTTTGTTGTTTTGTAGTTTGTTAAAGTGTTTTCGTGTTTTTTCGTCCTGTCAAATAAATAATTATGAATTCACACCCCGCTGCACTTTGGTCCAATCCTTGCTACTCCTCTTCGGATGAGGAGAAGGAGGAAGCCCGTTACACATCTCATTGATTGGACTCCAGGTTAGCTGACTCCTAACTCCAATTAGCTTTTGGAGAAGTCATTAGCCTAGGGGGTCACATACGTTTTCCAGCCTACACTGTAAATGTTTAAATGATGTATTCAATATAGACAAGAAAGATACAATAATTTGTGTGTTATTAGTTTAAGCACACTGTTTGTCTATTGTTGTGACTTAGATGAAGATCAGATCAAATTTGATGACCAATTTATGCAGAAATCCTGGTAATTCCTAAGGGTTCACATACTTTTTTTGCCACTGTACCTCGACATTGACTCTGTACCAGTAACTCCTGTAAATACCCTCGCTACTGTAATATTTTTGTTTCTCCTTAATTATTTTTTTGTTTATTTGAGTAAATCTTTTAACACCTTTTTTTCTTAACTGCATTGTCGGTTAAGGGCTTGTAAGTAAGCATTTCACTGTAAGATCTACACCTGTTGTATTCAGCGCATGTGACAAATAAAATTTGATTTGATATTGTTGATGATATCCACAGTCAAGCTAAAGAGTCAGTGAAGTGTCTGTCTTTACAGGAATCTGGAAACCATAAATGTTGGGTGTAAAAGAGATCAGTGTTTTGGGCAAATTGAAAATCCTTTCAGTGGACTGAAACCAAAAGGTTGAAATATTTCTCAGAGAAGTGGGGAACTGTAGATCCAGTTGAATATGTTATTGGCAAAAGATTTGACACGTGACACAATACAACCACTGAAACATATATTATGACCAGGTTATTGTTGCAGCTAAAAATGTATTTACATACCCATTTTGCAGACGTTAGTCTAGTTGCAAAATGCACACATAATTAAATGTTGCAGCCTGTGGATGGTCCCAAAGAAAGTCTACTTTATGACTAAATGTTGCAGCCTGTGGATGGTCCCAAAGAAAGTACTTTATGACTAAATGTTGCAGCCTGTGGATGGTTCCAAAGAAAGTCTACTTTATGACTAAATGTTGCAGCCTGTGGATGGTCCCAAAGAAAGTACTTTATGATTAAATGTTGCAGCCTGTGGATGGTCCCAAAGAAAGTCTACTTTATGATTAAATGTTGCAGCCTGTGGATGGTCCCAAAGAAAGTACTTTATGACTAAATGTTGCAGCCTGTGGATGGTCCCAAAGAAAGTACTTCATGACTTGCATGATGGATCTTTAAGAATCATGCTCTTTTCTCAAAAGAGAAACATGCGATACAAATTATTCTATTCTATGACGACTTTGAAACTACTAATCCTCTTGGATCCAAGCGTGGCATACATCATTTGGGTGCCATTTACTTTAAGAAATCTCTCAAGTGGAATTCCTCTCTGCTCAATATTCACCTGGCTTCTCTATTTCATGCTCAAGATATAAAAACCTATGGATTTCACTTACTACTTGACCCAATTGTATGAGATGTAAATATTTTGGAAAATGATGGAATTAAGGTTCCCCTGTACGATTACCAAATTCATGGAACTATCGTCCAAGTAACAGGTGACAACCTTTGTATTCATAGTTTATTTGGTTTTGTGGAATCTTTTAGTGCACGATATTGCTGCTGTTTCTACCTTGCTGAGAAAAACTACTTTTAGACAGAGTTTAGTGAAGACAATGCCAAGATAGTATTGCGAACTAAAGAGATGCATGTGGAACACTGCCAAACAATGGGGAGATTTCCCGCTCTGCCCTATGTGATAGGTGTTAAAAAATCCTGCCTGTTTCAAGTTTGTTTGTTGTCCTGTACTGCTTCATGTGATATTATTTCCACGCTTATACACAGTATCAGAACAATTGAGAAATTCCTCCACGGAGGCACAGGGGTGTGGTTTTTAATTTGTACTGTCCCTATTGCTTCATTTTATTTCTATAATTGCACACCATGCAAGTAGTGTTTGGGCTGTTGTGGGCATCTTATGTAATAAACAAATGCTGTTATGCAATATTTTGTGTTGACTGATTTATGGTAGTCATAATTGTTCTGTGTTTACCCTTATCAGTCAATTTATTTAGCATTATAAGTCAGAGTAAATTTGTAATGACACTGGTAAGAGTAAACATTACTCAACAATTAACTCTAGAATACTGAACAACACTGCAGAGTAAAACAAGTGACAGTTATTTTAAATGAATACTGTACAGAGTGAAATGCAATGACACAGTTCAATTTCAAAACTAAATTGAACAAATACAACTCTGAAAAAATAACAATTTTTGGACTGGGACCAAATTATCTTTGGCAGAGTAAATTTTTCTTCAAATAGAGTTCAATTCACTGTCATTGTTACTGTGTGGTCTTCAGGTTGGTTAAATCAAAAACACAAAGTGACTACGGCACTCCATGACCAGTGTTTCATAACCCTGACCTATTGGAACCAAAAATAAAAAGGGTGCCCTTTTCATCGCCTACACGCACAGGTTAATTACAAAGAAAGGTGTATAGTTTCTGTGTGCTAAGGGGGTAAGTATAATGTATTAGGATAAATAATGGAAGAAAAACAGTATTGTCTGTATCTTATTGCCTATAATAGCCTACTATGTGTTAATAAAAGCTATCAACCATATGCTGTCCATTAATTGAATCCTCCCCATGTTATAGCCTTCTGTCAACTTGTTGTCAGTGTCATTCATCATTAGCTAACAGATCTGTTATTAACGTGACCATACGTAATGTGTCCATATAGGCCACATACTTTAGGCTTCTCACCATTACACAGCCAGGGGGAAAATAGGGGAGCTGTTCTACTACTTGCAAAGTCAACCATAACGGCCTAATATGTCAAACAGCTTGCGCCTCGGGGTAACTATTAAGTCCGTTAAATCCGATTCAGTATCTTCTAGTCGGAGATGACTGAGTCTCTCTCTGAGAGAACGTCCTCTCGCCAAGGTGACATCCATCTTTTAGACCACGATCTATGAGAGGGGCTGGTTGAGTCTTTCCGCTGGTGAAGCCAGCTGTCTCCTGGAGGTATACTCCACTGGGATGTCCCTCGACTTCAGGTCCTCAGACGGATGCTCGTGTGACCCAGGTTGTTATCCAGAAATACTCGCATCCTTGCCAAGAATGGTGTTTGGAAGTGAATCCCTTTATCTTTTAGTGCCTTCTTAATAGGTGTGTTTTCTTTCCTTTCCTTCCTTCCTTACCGCATTCGTATCGCCTGGTTCACCAACTACTTCTCTGATAGAGTTCAGTGTGTCAAATTGGAGGGCCTGTTGTCCGGACCTCTGGCAGTCTCTATGGGTCGGAGGGCCTGTTGTCCGGACCTCTGGCAGTCTATGGGGGTGCCACAGGGTTCAATTCTTGGGCCGACTCTTTTCTCTGTATACATCAATGATGTCCCTCTTGCTGCTGGTGATTCTCTGATCCACCTCTACGCAGACGACACCATTCTGTATACTTCTGGCCCTTCTTTGGACACCGTGTTAACAAACCTCCAGGCGAGCTTCAATGCCATACAACACTCCTTCCGTGGCCTCCAACTGCTCTTAAATGCAAGTAAAACTAAACGCATGCTCTTCAAACGATCGCTGCCCGCACCCGCCCGCCCATCTAGCATTACTACTCTGGACGGTTCTGACTTAGAATATGTGGACAACTACAAATACCTAGGTGTCTGGTTAGACTGTAAACTCTCCTTCCAGACTCACATTAAGCATCTCCAATCCAAAATTAAATCTAGAATCGGCTTCCTATTTCGCAACAAAGCATCCTTCACTCATGCTGCCAAACATACCCTCGTCAAACTGACTATCCTACCGATCCTTGACTTCGGCGATGTCATTTACAAAATAGCCTCCAACATTCTACTCAGCAAATTGGATGCTGTCTATCACAGTGCCATCCGTTTTGTCACCAAAGCCCCATATACTACCCACCACTGCGACCTGTATGCTCTCGTTGGCTGGCCCTCGCTTCATATTCGTCGCCAAACCCACTGGCTCCAGATCATCTATAAGTCTTTGCTAGGTAAAGCCCCACCTTATCTCAGCTCACTGGTCACCATGGCAGCACCCACCCGTAGCACACGCTCCAGCAGGTATATTTCACTGGTCACCCCCAAAGCCCACCCAACTACCTCATTCCCATATTGTTATTTATTTTTTGCTCCTTTTACCCCAGTATCTCTACTTGCACATGCATCTTCTGCACATCTATCACTCCAGTGTTTTGAGGCCAGAGTTCGGTGTGCTCTTGATTCCCAAGTCACTGTCATCTTAAAGCATATCCTTGTATAGACCCTCCACAAAATTGGGCATAAAGTATTTTTCTGTGTCCTCAGCCAGTCTAATGTTATTACAACGTGAAAAAACAGATTTCTGTCACTTTTGCCTGTAGTGCGACTGGCTTTTCAAAGACTTCACAAGTGCGTCCTTGACCACAGTGTTCTACGTGTCTATTTCCCCAATGCCCTGTTCTGCATTGCCCATTCTTGTTAGATAGTTTCTGGTTAAGGTCCTTCTTGAACTCATTCAGTTATTTTCATACATCTTCTCGAAGTTCCTCTCTAAAGCTAGTGAGCATCTCGCGCAATTCCTCCTGTTGTCATGCCCTGACCATAGTTTGCTTTGTATGTTTCTATGTTTTGTTTGGTCAGGGTGTGATCTGAGTGGGCATTCTATGTTGTATGTCTAGTTTGTCTGTGTCTGTGTTTGGCCTGATATAGTTCTCAATCAGAGGCAGGTGTTAGTCGTTGTCTCTGATTGGGAACCATATTTAGGTAGCCTGTTTTGTCATTGTGGGTTGTGGGTGATTGTCTAAGTGTAGTGTTTTTGTGTCAGCACTATTATTCATTAGCTTCACGTTCGTCATTTATTGTTTTGTATAGTTTCGTTAAGTGTTCACTGTGTTTATTAAATTCAAGATGAACACTTACTACGCTGCATATTGGTCCTCCGATCCTTCAAACTTCTCCTCCTCAGATGAGGAGGACGACGACCGTGACAGAATCACCCACCACAACCGGACCAAGCAGCGTGGTATCGGGCAGCAGCGAGTTCTGGACTCCTGGACATGGGAGGAGATTTTGGATGGTAAAGGACCCTGGGCACAGGCTGGGGAATATCGCCGCCCCAAGGCAGAGCTGGAGGCAGCGAAAGCTGAGCGGCGGCGATATGAGGAGGCAGCACGGCAGCGCGACAGGTACGAGAGGCAGCCCCCAATTTTTTTGGGGGGGGAGGCACAGTGTGGCAGAGTCAGGTTGGAGACCTGAGCTCACTCATCGTGCTTATTATAAGCAGCGCGTTACTGGTCAGGCACCGTGTTATGCGGTTAAGCGCACGGTGTCGCCAGTACGTGCCCATAGCCCGGTGCGCTATAGCGCAGCCCCCCGAAAGTGTCATGCGAGTTTGGGCATCCAACCAGGGCGTATTGTGCCTGCTCAGCGTGTCTGATCTCCGGTACGCCGTTTCGGTCCAGGGTATCCTGCGCCGGCTCTGCGTGCTGTGTCTCCGGGGCGCTGGGAGGGTGACACCTGTCACTTCACGGTATGAGGGTTCTAACTAGTTTGCGTTATCGAGCTCTGCCTTGTCTACGATTTAAGCTTCTCCTACTTTGTTGCGGACTATCATTGTAGCGCCACGACTTTTTCCTGCTTTCCCCTTTTCAATTTGAACGTAAGTTACTATAATTCTCACTGTAAATACTTACATTTATGGGGAAAATACCAAACCGATGACGGTACAAATAATCTGGCAGCCAAAAGCAATGTCGACAAAAGCAATGTCGACAAAAGCAATGTCGCAAAAAAATCACATGTAATGGAAATGGTATAGGAGATATAGGAGACATTTTCTAAAGGTCAACAAAAATTGTATCCGTTCTACAGGCTTGAAGAAGAAAAAAAGTTATTGCGACAAATTATGGAAATTGTGTTTTTCGAATACATGATTGCCACATTTCATTCAAAATGCCTACTTCTTGCAAAATAAAAAAAAATGTAACTATAAAAATGTTTCTTTGCAGGACAAGGATTTTCAAGAATGGCTGAATCTCTTCCCTTTGCTTTTCTGGTTGGCTGGATACAAGTTTCACCATCTAATTATTTCAGATCTACAGGAGTGCAAAATTGAACATGGCACAGACTATTGCGATTCGTTGGCACATGAGAATTGTTTGAATATGGCAAATATTAAAATGCAAGAATTTACTATCAATTGAGACATGAAACAGATGTGGGAGGGCATTCAGGCTGTCACCAATTTATTAATGCGCAATTTGCCTAAATGGATCATGGAAACACTTAAACCAGTTCATTTTTAATCGACACTAGGTGTGACATCACGGCCAGCTCTTTTTATCGACACGACAGTTCAATAGAAAAGCACCATAGCAGTCTATTTTCTATGCAAACTTTCTAAATGTCGACAAAAAATTACTGGACAAGTTAATGGAAACATAGCTATTGACCTTTAAGCACTTGAGTTCCCTCTTCCACTTTTTCCTCAGACTGAGAGATGGATGAAATGAGAGACTGCCTGTGGGTTAGGTGTGTCTGCTCTTAATGTCATGTCAGCAAAAATCGGATCCACCTATGTCTGAAATGTCACCACTCAACAGTAGGAAATTACATTTGTGTGGCCATTTTTGCTGATCTTTATTTACATTTTTTGTGTTGAATATGAATATTGCAAAAACATAGGATAGCCTATTCTCTTTATTGTAGACATCTTCATATTTTGTAGCCCTGCCCAACGTTTTACAGATAAGCAAACATATTTCCCAACCCCATAAGCCTCCAGTCTTCTGGGAAGGCTTTCCACTAGATGTTGGAACATTGCTGCGGGGACTTGCTTCCATTCAGCCACAAGGGCATTAGTGAGATCGGGCACTGATGATGGGCGATTCGGCCTGGTTCACAGTCGGCGTTCCAATTCATCACAAATGTGTTCGATGGGGTTGAGGTCAGGGCTCTGTGCAGGCCAGTCAAGTTCTTCCACACTAATCTCTACAAACCATTTCTGCATGTACCTCGCTTTGTGCACAGGGACGTTGTCATGCTGAAACAGGAAAGGGCCTTCCCCAAACTGTTGCCACAAAATTGTTTAGAATGTAATTGTATTCTGTAGCGCAGTGGTACTCATTGCGCGGCCCGAGCTATTAATTTGCAGCTCGCTGTGATTTTCCTATTTTCCATTCATAATACATAACAATGATACAATTTCAATTCAATGTGTTTAATGGAGGCCTGAATCACTTCATTTAATATATCTGCTGTTCCATGGACTGCAGATAGATGGCAGTATAGCGCAGCTGTTGAACATAAAGGCCGAAATAGAACATTTAACTGAATAGAATGCAACTGCTCAGCTACAAGAACCGACACATATCAGTTTGCTACTAGCTAATTTTGCAGTCTGGTTGACATGGATTGATTTATTGTAAAAAAGAAACGTAAATCTATTGACAATGATAATGAGGGGGAAGAGCTGGAGAACAACGTGACAGCTATGAATGAACAACCACCGGAGAGCCAGGAAAATCAGGAAGATGGCGGCGGGGAAATGCAGCTTGCTAACGTAGTTAACGTGTCTAACATGGCTCTGGTGGCTAAGAGAAAGATACAGTCGATTCAAGAAGAACACAGAAAGTTCCAAGAGAAATGGACAGACAAGTATTTTTTTGTACTGCATGATGGGACTAGCTTTCTTTGTCTTATTTGCCAGAAGGCAGTCAATCGTTTTAAACAAGCAAATTTAGAGCGACATTTGCAGTCACACCATGCGCACTTTGACAAAACATATCCGCCACAAAGTAACCTCAGAAACAACAAAATAGCTCAACTCAAAGGACAGCTCAAAGGACAGCAACAAATGATGGACAGATCTAGCACTGTTGCAGAGAAAAAAACAGAGGCAACATATGAGATTGCTTGAATACTCCCGAGAAACAAGAAGGCCTTCACAGACGTGGAGATTGTCAAATAATGTTTTTTGGCGTCAGCCGAAATATTGTACGCCGATTTCACAAACAAGGAAGCTATTTTAAAGAAAATTAAGGGACTGCAACTCTGACTCGACCATAACAAGGCGCATAGAAGACAAGGGCGAGGACATCGGTAAGCAACTGATTACTGACATATCCGTGGCGCCGTGTTTTAGTATTGCGCTTGGCGAAAGCACTGACATAAATGACATTGCACAATTATGTGTTTGGGTCCGCTTCCCTCAAAACGAGTCGTTCAGAGAGGAACTTCTATGTTTACTGCCCCTTCAGGGACAAACACGAGGAGGATATTCTGAAAGCCCTTGTTACAATTTTTGCTGATGATAATATTGACTGGTCAAATCTGGCATCCGTGTGCACTGACGGCGCACCAAACATGCGAGGGAAGGAGAAGGGACTCATAGGCCTGATGAGAAAGAGAGAGGATATTCCCGAATTTGTTACGTTTCATTGTATCATTCATCAGGAAGCACTTGTGGCTAAACTCAGACTGTGACTTACAGAATGTGATGAAGCAAGTCATGCGCATGGTGAACATCATTATCGCGAGGGCACTGAATCACTGACAATTCTCTGAGTTGCTGGAGGAATACCAGACATAATACGGCAACTTGATATTGCACAATGAGGTGAGATGATGGCTGGAAAGATTTCTCTCTCTCTTGCAAGCAGGGGGAGAGAGGAGCCAGAGCTGGATGATCCACAGTGGATATTAAAGCTGGCTGTTTTAAATGACATCACCTGCCACCTGAACAAGGTGAATCTCCAGTTTCAAGGGAAAGCTAAAACCCCGGGCAAACTGCTGCGTGTGGTCACAGCATTTCAAAATAAATCACCACACTGTTCATACCTGACAGACAGTTTGTTAATTTCCCAAAACTCAGAGCAGTCACCAAATCCAATCCAGACATACTGCAACATTTTAGCCATGATGCATTTGTGCGTGTTTCGGAAGAGTTGAAGTTGGAGTTTGAGTCAAGATTATCATGGAGTACAAGGAGTTTTTCAACTTCATTGAGAACCCCTTTCATGTGCCAGTGTCATCTTTGACCCCAGTCATCACAGCCCTCTGTCCTGACTGTGCGGGAATAGAGTGAGATAGTGGAGCTGCAGGCAAATTACACATTGCAAGGTGAACAATGGTCAGGTGTTACCCATTTCTGGAGCCTTGTGTCAGACACAGAGTATCCACTTCTGAAGGTGTGCAAAAGGTGACATTTTTTGTCAGCACATTCATGTGAAGCAATATTTTCAACAATGAACATTGTGAAACAAAAACAGAGAAACAGACTGACCAATGCACACCTGGATTGCCTCACAGGGATAGCAACAACAGACTATACATTTTGAATGCATTCAGTCAAGGAGCAGAAGGGACATTTTTGATCATCCAACTATTGTAGTAACACTTAATATGGGTCTGTGACGGCCCGTTCCTGCTCTGTCTACTGGGTTTTGCTGTGCTTACTTCCTGCAGGAGATTGATGGGTGGCGTAGGAGAGGTGGGCGGAGCTGGGGGGGGGTCGTCAGTGCTGATGGGGCACACCTGTGAAAGTTCAGCTGTGGCATAAAGCCACTGTTTCACCATTCAGCAAGAGATTCCTCTCTCCATGCATACCGTTGGTTGTTTTGTTGTGGCTTTGGCAGTTGACACCTAATTTACTGTCCTTCATGCCTCATCTAATTATTGTTGTGAGTGTTTACTTTATTTAGTTATTCCTTTACCCAGTGTGTGGTTTCCCATTGTTACAATGTTGAGCCAGGTTGTAACAAGTGGGGCTCATCTGGGATCTCTGTGGAGTTACTCCCTTGAATTGTGTTTGTTTGGTAGCGTTTGCTAACTGGTTAAAGTGGTATTTCAAAGTAAAGTGCTTTGTGATTGTTTGGCTAACCCTTGTGTCAATGGGGTTATGTTGTGGGCACTACTTTTTATTTTATTTATTTTTTTACCCCCAATTTTCGTGGTATCCAATTGCTAGTAATTACTATCTTGTCTCATCGCTACAACTCCCGTACGGGCTCGGGAGAGACGAAGGTCGAAAGCCATGCGTCCTCCGAAACACAACCAAACCAAGCCGCACTGCTTCTTAACACAGCGCGCCTCCAACCCGGAATCCAGCCGCACCATTGTGTCGGAGGAAACACCGTGCAACTGGCTCCCTTGGTTAGCGCGCACTGCGCCCGGCCCGCCACAGGAGTCGCTGGTGCGCGATGAGACAAGGATATCCCTAACCCGCCAAACCCTCCCTAACCCGGACGACGCTAGGCCAATTGTGCGTCGCCCCACGGACCTCCCGGTCGCGGCCGGCTGCGACAGAGCCTGGGCGTGAACCCAGAGTCTCTGGTGGCACAGCTGGCGCTGCGATGCAGTGCCCTAGACCACTGCGCCACCCGGGAGGCTGTGGGCACTACTTTGATTGGGAGTTACATACTGAGGTACACGTACAAAGTATTTGTGACATTTGGATACTGCCTGTTACTACTTTCTTTGATTGCATGCCTGTGGTTGGTGTGGAAGTAGTGTTGGTTTGTGCTGCAGTGAAGAGACTCAGTTTATCTCCATCCCCTGTTCCGGTTGGCGATCCTGTTTTGCTCATTGTTGGGACCTCAGGTTAGTGTTTGTGCGGTGTTAGCAGTGAGAGATTGTTGGGGTAGTGTGGATTGGCTACCTTGAACTCTTGTCTTCTCCCCTGGTAGGTTTAGCGATGTGTGTCCCTTATGACACATGTTGGGCAGTGTTAACGCTCTGTTATTTTTGTGTGGTGACCGTGGCTGGAGCAGTTGTCTCAGGAGCACATCCCAGCTTCCAGGGAGCTTTTTCTGTGACAGCGGGCTAAAGTGCATACATGCTCACCGCCAGTAACTGCACGAAGACTAGGGAATGAACTAGTAATAGGTCTTAGGGAAGCTCCATTTTCTTTTCTCTCGTGGTTGACACTGCTTTTGTTTTGTCTGGTTTGGTGTACTCAATTGGGGCGAGTGCAGGTTGTTCGTCCGTAGTTAGTTGACTATGGTTAACATGGAGGAATTCTTCCAAGTCCCGAGGGAGGATCGTATAGATTGCTATACTGAAGACCAATTGTTACGAATTGCGACATGTTATAACATTGAGGTTAAAGATAAACGTCTGAAAGATACAGTTAAGTCCATCCATTTTGAACAGCAAAAGGAGCTGTTGCTACAACTAGAGCATGATAGGCTGAAACAGCAACAAGCCTTGGAAAAGGTGTTGGAGGTAGAAAGGGTTTCAATTGTTCCACCTCAGGACCAGTTAAAAGAACCATTGGATATGGTTGACAGTGCATCCATCTATTCACCATTCATTACGGAGGGTTACGTATCCCTGATAGATAACCAAGAGAGGGTCCCAGTTAAAGTCCTGCGAGACACTGGTGCTTCTGTCATGTTTTGTCTTTCATCATGTCTTGTCCCTGTGCTTCCCTCTGCTGGTCTTATTAGGTTCTTTCCCTCTTTCTCTCTCTCTATCGTTCCGTTCCTGCTCCCAGCTGTTTCTCATTCTCCTAACGACCTCATTTACTCTTTCACACCTGTCCCCTATTTCTCCCTCTGTTTTCCGCTTCTGTCCTTGTCGGATTCTTGTTTGATGTTTGCTGTTCCTGTGTCCTTGTTCCGCCCTGTCGTGTTCTTTGCCTTCTTCAGATGCTGCGTGTGAGCAGGTGTCTATGTCAGCTACGGCCAGTGCCTTCCTGAAGCGACCTGCAGTCTGTGGTCGCGTCTCCAGTCGTTCCTCTCTATTGACGAGAGGATTTCAGTTCCTGTTTTGGATTGACCATTGATAATATCCAGGAGAATCATTATTTGTTTATTACTGGAATAAAGACTCTGTTACTATTACGTCGCTTTTGGGTCCTCATTCACCAGCATAACAGCTTCAGTCTTTCATTCTGCAGTCAGTGCTCCCTCTTTCTCCAGAGTCAGATACAGGACAGTGTCTTGATCCGAGGGATAGGTTTGCATATTGTGTCTGTCCCTTTACACAAACTTGTACTCTCCAAAGATCTGGTACAAGGTGGTCATCATAGGAATGTGTCCCTCATTGCGTGTCGGAGTGGCGGTGATTCTAGGAAACGACCTTGCCGGTGGGCGGGTCCGGTGAGATGTATCACCACCTCCCGTGGTTTCCGTGCCTTCGGCCCATCTCAGAGGGGTGCCGGATGAAAGTGCTCAGTTTCGCCAAAGTCCTTTGTCTGTTTCCTGTAATGACCTGGTAGCGGAACAGCAGGCTGACACTACTCTGAAAGGGTTGTTTGAGCAGCTCCTCCCGGATGATGTTCCAAGTGTAGTACAGTGATACTACTTACAGGATCAATTGTTGGTGAGGAAATGGCTGCCTCATGGTGACCATTTTTTGGGTGACCCTGTCGTTCAAATTCTAGTACCATTTGGTTTTGCAGTCCTCTCATGGGGATGTTGCTGGTCATTTGGGTGTTCGGAAGACCTATGAACGTATTGTCCGTCATTTCTTTTGGCCTCGGCTGAAAAGAGATATCCCTGCATTTATCAGACTTTGCCGAACTTGCCAGTTGACTGGGAAGCCTAACCAGTTGTTTAAGCCAGCACCTTTGTACCCAATACCAGTAGTAATTTCGGTGTTCCTCAAGGTTCCGTTTTGGGACCACTATTGTTTTCACTATATATTTTACCTCTTGGGGATGGCATTCGAAAACATAATGTTAACTTTCACTGCTGTGCGGATGACGCACAGCTGTACATTTCAATGAAACATGGTGAAGCCCCAAAATTGCCCTCGCTAGAAGCCTGTGTTTCAGACATAAGGAAGTGGATGGCTGAAAACGTTCTACTTTTAAACTCGGACAAAACAGAGATGCTTGTTCTAGGTCCCAAGAAACAAAGATCTTCTGTTGAATCTGACAATTAATCTTGATGGTTGTAAAGTCGTCTCAAATAAAACTGTGAAGGACCTCAACGTTACTCTGGACCCTGTTCTCTCTTTTGACGAACATATCAAGACTGTTTCAAGGACAGCTTTTTTCCATCTACGTAACATTGAAAAAATCAGAAATGCTGCCCAAAAATGATGCAGAGAAATTGGTCCATGCTTTTGTTACTTCTAGGTTGGACTACTGCAATGCTCTACTTTCTGGCTACCCGGATAAAGCACTAAATAAACTCAGTTAGTGCTAAATACGGCTGCTAGAATCCTGACTAGAACCTATTTTTTTATCATATTACTCCAGTGCTAGCCTCCCTACACTGGCTTCCTGTTAAGGCAAGGGCTGATTTCAAGGTTTTACTGTTAACCTACAAAGCGTTACATGGGCTTGCTCCTACCTATCTTTCCGAGTTGGTCCTGCCGTACATACCTACACGTACGCTACGGTCACAAGACGCAGGCCTCTTAATTGTCCCTAGAATTTCTAAGCAAACAGCTGGAGGCAGGGCTTTCTCCTATAAATCTAATTTTTTTATGGAATGGTCTGCCTACCCATGTAAGAGACGCAGACTCGGTCTCAACTTTTAAGTCTTTACTGAAGACTCATCTCTTCAGTGGGTCATATGATTGAGTGTAGTCTGGCCCAGGAGTGTGAAGGTGAACGGAAAGGCTCTGGAGCAACGAACCGCCCTTGCTGTCTCTGCCTGGCCGGTTCCCCTCTCTCCACTGGGATTCTCTGCCTCTACCCTATTACAGGGGCTGAGTCACTGGCTTACTGGCGCTCTTTCATGCCGTCCCTAGGAGGGGTGCGTCACTTGAGTGGGTTGAGTCACTGACGTGATCTTCCTGTCTGGGTTGGCGCCCCCCCTTGGGTTGTGCTGTAGCGGAGATCTTTGTGGGCTATACTCAGCCTCGTCTCAGGATGGTAAGTTGGTGGTTGAAGATATCCCTCTAGTGGTGTGGGGGCTGTGCTTTGACAAAGTGGGTGGGGTTATATCCTTCCTGTTTGGCCCTGTCCGGGGGTATCATCGGATGGGGCCACAGTGTCTCCTGATCCCTCCTGTCTCAGCCTCCAGTATTTATGCTGCATTAGTTTATGTGTCGGGGGGCTAGTGTCAGTTTGTTATATCTGGAGTACTTCTCCTGTCTTATCCGGTGTCCTGTGTGAATGTAAGTATGCTCTCTCTAATTCTCTCTCGGAGGACCTGAGCCCTAGGACCATGCCTCAGGACGACCTGGCATGATGACTCCTTGCTGTCCCCAGTCCACCTGGCCGTGCTGCTGCTCCAGTTTCAACTGTTCTGCCTGCGGCTATGGAACCCTGACCTGTTCACCGGACGTGCTACCTGTCCCAGACCTGCTGTTTTCAACTCTCTAGAGGAGCGGTAGAGATACTCTTAATGATCGGCTATGAAAAGCCAACTGACATTTACTCCTGAGGTGCTGACTTGCTGCACCCTCAACAACTATTGTGATTATTATTATTTGACCATGCTGGTCATTTATGAACATTTGAACATCTTGGCTATGTTCTGTTATAATCTCCACCCGGCACAGCCAGAAGAGGACTGGCCACCCCTCATAGCATGGTTCCTCTCTAGGTTTCTTCCTAGGTTTTGGCCTTTCTAGGGAGTTTTTCCTAGCCACCGTGCTTCTACACCTGCATTGCTTGCTGTTTGGGGTTTTAGGCTGGGTTTCTGTACAGCACTTTGAGATATCAGGTGATGTACAAAGGGCTATATAAATCGATTTGATTTTTGATTTGATTAGTAAGCCAACCCTTCGAGCATCTAACTATTGAGTGTGTTGGCCCATTGGCTTGTTCCAAAGCCGGTAGTATTTACCTGTTGATGGTGATGTGACCCGTTATCCCGCTGCTGCTTCTCTCCGTACCATAACCAAGTCTGTTAGGGCATTGACTCGGTTTATTTCTGTTTTTGGAATACCCAAAATTATTCAGTGATCAAGGTTCCAACTTCACTTTTCACATGTTTGCACAGGTGTTACACCAACTTCGCATCAGACACAATCTTGTGACCGCTTATAATGCACAGTCAGGGAGCCCTGGAGATAGCCAGGAAATTGAGCGTCCTGTGGCGTACTTCTCCCTGGCCGGCCGGGCCAGCCTATTTAAAAAATATTATTAATATAAATATTATTCATATTTTTAAACAAGGCACAAACAGGTGAGAACTTCAAACTACTTTTCCCATTCACTTTTCCTATTGTACATGATGAGCTAGCTAAACGGCTCAAGTGGAGGATGCATACAAGGTAATGTGGATGGAGAAGGAAATTCATTGCTTTACAATAACCATCAGGGTGTACCTTTCCATGCATGCTAAATGTTTGCACTTTTGGTGACTTTTTTATTTTTAATACATTTGCAACATTTAAAAGCCTATTTACGCTTTGTCATTATGGGGTATTGTGTGTAGATCGAGGGACTTATTTTTTTTAATCAATTTAAGGCTGTAACAATGTGGAAAAAGTCAAGGGGTCTGAATACCTTCCAAATGCACTGAAAGTCAGAATGTCAGATGATGATAAGACATAGAAGCTCAGTATTTGGAAGTCGTGATAAAAACAGTACTTAACCAGTCTTGATAAGTTGGCTCTGAACGGTCATGGAATTTTACACATGCTAATAGACCCTAACACCTTGTTTATCACCCCCTCCACCCCCAAATGTAACATATGGCTTTGCGTTAGAATATGTGTTATGCTGGTGAATGAGGACCCAAAAGCGACGTAATAGAAACAGAGTCTTTATTCCAGTATTAAACAAACAATGATTCTCCTGGATATATCAAAGGTAAATCCAAAACAGGAAACTGAAATCCTCTCGTCAGTAGAGAGGAACGACTGGAGACGCGACCACAGACTGCAGGTCGCTTCAGGAAGGCACAGGCCGTAGCTGACATAGACACCTGCTCACACGCAGCATCTGAAGAAGGCAAAAACACGACAGGGCGGAACAAGGACACAGAACAGCAAACATCAAACAAGAATCCGACAAGGACAGAAGCGGAAAACAGAGGAAGAAATAGGGACTCTAATCAGAGGGCAAAATAGGGGACAGGTGTGAAAGAGTAAATGAGGTCGTTAGGAGAATGAGAAACAGCTGGGAGCAGGAACGGAACGATAGAGAGAGAGAGCGAGAGAGGGAGAGAGGGAGGGGGAGAGAGAGGGATAGAAAGAGGGAAAGAACCTAATAAGACCAGCAGAGGGAAGCACAGGGACAAGACATGATGATCAAAGACAAAACATGACAGTACCCCCCCACTCACCGAGCGCCTCCTGGCGCACTCGAGGAGGAACCCTGGCGGCAACGAAGGAAATCATCAATCAACGAACGGTCCAGCACGTCCCGAGATGGAACCCAACTCCTCTCCTCAGGACCGTAACCCTCCCAATCCACTAAGTACTGGTGACCACGTCCCCGAGAACGCATGTCCATGATCCTCCGTACCTTGTAAATAGGTGCGCCCTCGACAAGGACGGGGGGGGGGGAGGGAAGACGAACGGGGGCGCGAAGAAAAGGCTTGACACAGGAGACATGGAAGACAGGGTGGACGCGACGAAGATGTCGCGGAAGAAGCAGTCGCACAGCGACAGGATTGACGACCTGAGAGACACGGAACGGACCAATGAACCGCGGAGTCAACTTGCGAGAAGCTGTCGTAAGGGGAAGGTTACGAGTGGAAAGCCACACTCTCTGACCGCGACAATACCTAGGACTCTTAATCCTACGTTTATTGGCGGCTCTCACAGTCTGCGCCCTGTAACGGCAAAGTGCAGACCTGACCCTCCTCCAGGTGCGCTCACAACGTTGGACAAAAGCCTGAGCGGAGGGAACGCTGGACTCGGCGAGCTGGGACGAGAACAGAGGAGGCTGGTACCCAAGACTACTCTGAAACGGAGATAGCCCGGTAGCAGACGAAGGAAGCGAGTTGTGAGCGTACTCAGCCCAGGGGAGCTGTTCTGCCCAAGACGCAGGGTTTCGAAACGAAAGGCTGCGTAATATGCGACCAATCGACTGATTGGCCCTTTCTGCTTGACCGTTAGACTGGGGATGAAACCCGGAAGAGAGACTGACGGAAGCACCAATCAAACGACAGAACTCCCTCCAAAACTGTGACGTGAATTGCGGGCCTCTGTCTGAAACGGCGTCTAACGGGAGGCCATGAATTCTGAACACATTCTCAATGATGATTTGTGCCGTCTCCTTAGCGGAAGGAAGCTTAGCGAGGGGAATGAAATGTGCCGCCTTAGAGAACCTATCGATAACCGTAAGAATCACTGTCTTCCCCGCAGACGAAGGCAGACCGGTAATAAAGTCTAAGGCGATGTGAGACCATGGTCGAGAAGGAATGGGAAGCGGTCTGAGACGACCGGCAGGAGGAGAGTTACCTGACTTAGTCTGCGCGCAGTCCGAACAAGCAGCCACGAAACGGCGCGTGTCCCGCTCCTGAGTAGGCCACCAAAACCGCTGGCGAATAGAAGCAAGCGTACCCCGAACGCCGGGGTGGCCAGCTAACTTGGCAGAATGAGCCCACTGAAGAACAGCCAGACGAGTAGAGACAGGAACGAACAGAAGGTTACTAGGACAAGCGCGCGGCGACGCAGTGTGAGTGAGTGCTTGCTTTACCTGTCTCTCAATTCCCCAGACAGTCAACCCGACAACACGCCCTTCAGGGAGAATCCCCTCGGGGTCGGTAGAAGCCACAGAAGAACTAAAGAGACGAGATAAGGCATCAGGCTTGGTGTTCTTATTTCCCGGGCGATAGGAAATCACGAACTCGAAACGAGCGAAAAACAACGCCCAACGAGCTTGACGTGCATTAAGTCGTTTGGCAGAACGGATGTACTCAAGGTTCTTATGGTCAGTCCAAACGACAAAAGGGACGGTCGCCCCCTCCAACCACTGTCGCCATTCGCCTATGGCTAAGCGGATGGCGAGCAGTTCGCGGTTACCCACATCATAGTTGCGTTCCGATGGCGACAGGCGATGAGAAAAGTAAGCGCAAGGATGGACCTTATCGTCAGAATGGAAGCGCTGGGACAGAATGGCTCCCACGCCCACCTCTGAAGCGTCAACCTCTACAATGAATTGTTTAGTGACGTCAGGAGTAACAAGGATAGGGGCGGATGTAAAACGCTTCTTGAGGAGATCAAAAGCTCCCTGGGCGGAACCGGACCACTTAAAGCAAGTCTTGACAGAAGTCAGAGCTGTGAGAGGGGCAGCCACTTGACCGAAATTACGAATGAAACGCCGATAGAAATTAGCGAAACCGAGAAAGCGCTGCAACTCGACACGTGACTTAGGAACGGGCCAATCGCTGACAGCCTGGACCTTAGCGGGATCCATCTGAATGCCTTCAGCGGAAATAACAGAACCGAGAAATGTGACAGAGGAGACATGAAAGGCGCACTTCTCAGCCTTCACGTAGAGACAATTCTCTAAAAGGCGCTGGAGTACACGTCGAACGTGCTGAACATGAATCTCGAGTGACGGTGAAAAAATCAGGATATCGTCAAGGTAAACGAAAACAAAGATGTTCAGCATGTCTCTCAGTACATCATTAACTAATGCCTGAAAGACAGCTGGAGCATTAGCGAGACCGAACGGCAGAACCCGGTATTCAAAATGCCCTAACGGAGTGTTAAACGCCGTTTTCCACTCGTCCCCCTCTCTGATGCGTACGAGATGGTAAGCGTTACGAAGGTCCAACTTAGTAAAGCACCTGGCTCCCTGCAGAATCTCGAAGGCTGACGACATAAGGGGAAGCGGATAACGATTCTTAACCGTTATGTCATTCAGCCCTCGATAATCCACGCAGGGGCGCAGAGTACCGTCCTTCTTCTTAACAAAGAAAAACCCCGCTCCGGCGGGAGAGGAAGAAGGCACCACGGTACCGGCGTCGAGAGAAACAGACAGATAATCCTCGAGAGCCTTACGTTCGGGAGCCGACAGAGAGTATAGTCTACCCCGAGGGGGAGTGGTCCCCGGAAGGAGATCAATACAACAATCATACGACCGGTGAGGAGGAAGAGAGTTGGCTCTGGACCGACTGAAGACCGTGCGTAGATCATGATATTCCTCCGGCACTCCTGTCAAATCACCAGGTTCCTCCTGAGTAGAGGGGACAGAAGAAACAGGAGGGATAGCAGACATTAAACACTTCACATGACAAGAAACGTTCCAGGATAGGATAGAATTACTAGACCAATTAATAGAAGGATTATGACATACTAGCCAGGGATGACCCAAAACAACAGGTGTAAAAGGTGAACGAAAAATCAAAAAGGAAATGGTCTCACTGTGGTTACCAGATACTGTGAGGGTTAAAGGTAGTGTCTCACATCTGATACTGGGGAGAAGACTACCATCTAAGGCGAACATGGGCGTGGGCTTCCCTAACTGTCTGAGAGGAATGTCATGTTTCCGAGCCCATGCTTCGTCCATAAAACAACCCTCAGCCCCAGAGTCTATCAAAGCACTGCAGGAAGCAGCCGAACCGGTCCAGCGTAGATGGACCGACAAGGTAGTACAGGATCTTGATGGAGAGACTTGAGTAGTAGCGCTCACCAGTAGCCCTCCGCTTACTGATGAGCTCTGGCTTTTACTGGACATGACATGACAAAATGTCCAGCAGAACCGCAATAGAGGCAAAGGCGGTTGGTGATTCTCCGTTCCCTCTCCTTAGTCGAGATGCGAATACCTCCCAGCTGCATGGGCTCAGTCTCTGAGCCGGTGGGAGGAGATGGTTGAGATGCGGAGAGGGGAAGCACCGTTAACGCGAGCTCTCTTCCACGAGCTCGGTGACGAAGATCTATCCGTCGTTCTATGCGGATGGCGAGTGCAATCAAAGAGTCCACGCTGGAAGGAACCTCCCGGGACCTCCTCCTCCCATCCTTAACCTCAGCGTGAAGTCCCTCCAGAAAACGAGCGAGCAACGCCGGCTCGTTCCAGTCACTGGAGGCAGCAAGAGTGCGAAACTCTATAGAGTAATCCGTTATGGATCGATCACCTTGACATAGGGAAGCCAGGGCCCTGGAAGCCTCCTTCCCAAAAACTGAACGATCAAAAACCCGTATCATCTCCTCTTTAAAGTTCTGATAATCGTTAGAACACTCAGCCCTTGCCTCCCAGATAGCTGTGCCCCACTCCCGAGCCCGACCAGTAAGGAGTGATATGACGTAAGCGATCCGAGCTCTCTCTCTTGAGTACGTGTTGGGCTGGAGAGAGAACACAATATCACACTGGGTGAGAAAGGAGCGACACTCAGTGGGCTGCCCAGAGTAACATGGTGGGTTATTAACCCTAGGTTCCGGAGACTCGGAAGACCAGGAAGTAGCTGGTGGCACGAGACGAAGACTCTGAAACTGTCCAGAGAGATCGGAGACCTGAGCGGCCAGGGTCTCAACGGCATGACGAGCAGCAAACAATTCCTGCTCGTGTCTGCCGAGCATTGCTCCCTGGAACTCGACGGCAGTGTTGAGAGAATCCATAGTCGCTGGGTCCATCTTGGTCGGATTCTTCTGTTATGCTGGTGAATGAGGACCCAAAAGCGACGTAATAGAAACAGAGTCTTTATTCCAGTATTAAACAAACAATGATTCTCCTGGATATATCAAAGGTAAATCCAAAACAGGAAACTGAAATCCTCTCGTCAGTAGAGAGGAACGACTGGAGACGCGACCACAGACTGCAGGTCGCTTCAGGAAGGCACAGGCCGTAGCTGACATAGACACCTGCTCACACGCAGCATCTGAAGAAGGCAAAAACACGACAGGGCGGAACAAGGACACAGAACAGCAAACATCAAACAAGAATCCGACAAGGACAGAAGCGGAAAACAGAGGAAGAAATAGGGACTCTAATCAGAGGGCAAAATAGGGGACAGGTGTGAAAGAGTAAATGAGGTCGTTAGGAGAATGAGAAACAGCTGGGAGCAGGAACGGAACGATAGAGAGAGAGAGCGAGAGAGGGAGAGAGGGAGGGGGAGAGAGAGGGATAGAAAGAGGGAAAGAACCTAATAAGACCAGCAGAGGGAAGCACAGGGACAAGACATGATGATCAAAGACAAAACATGACAATATGCATCAAAAGTCCCAATGCAAAGTTACACCTCACCTATTGTTCAAGTAATTACATAAAACTGATCAGAAATGAATGTCCATAGGGGCAGTATGCTCTCAATGGTGCTCCTGTAGCACACTGATGGCCCTCGGAGACAGGTTGAATTTCTTCAGCCTTCTGAGGAGGATGGGTGCGTGACCAGCCTGGTTCCTCCTGAAGTCCACAATCAGTTGTTTTTGCTGAGGTTGATGTTTACCTGGCACCACACCGTCAGTGTCTACCCCCTCTCTGTAGCCATCTTGTTGGTAATCAGGCCTACTACTGTCGTGTCGACAGCAAACTTGATGGAGTTGGAACTGTGAGGCCGCACAGTCGTGGGTGTACAGGAGGGGACTGAGGACACTGCGGATCAGTGTGGAGGTAATATTGCCTACCTTCACCACCTGGAGGCGGCCCGTCAGGAAGTCCAGAAACCAGTTGCATAGGGAGGAGTTCAGTTTCAGGACTATGTGCTCAGAGGGCACTATGGTATTGAAGGCCGAGCTGTAGTCGATGAACAGCATCCTCACATATGCATTCCTCTTGTCCCTTTGGGTAAGGGGATTGTGCAGTGCAATGGCATTTGTGTTGTCTATAGGTCTGTCGGGCGGTAGGCAATTTGGAAAGAGTTGAGTGTGTCAGGGAGGCAGGAGGTGATGTAGATTTTGATTAGCTATTTTGAAGTACTTCATGATGACTGAAGTGAGTGCCACAGGTAGTCATTCAGTTCCGTTACTTTCCCTTTCTTGGGAACGGAGATGATCGTGGACATCTTGAAGCAGGTGGGGGTAATGGCCTGAGCTAGAGAGAGCTAGCTGGTCAGCACTTGCTCAGAGTGCAACTAGGGATGCCGTCTGGGCCGGCAGTTTTGCGAGGGGTAACTTTGAATGACTTATGTCCTCCGTTGAGACCGTAAGCACTTAAACCTCGTCGTCCTCAGGCACTCCTCGGCAGCTCGAAGTTGTCTTGCCCGAAGCGTGAGAAAAAGGTGTATCGCTGATCCGGTAGGGCCACGTGGTGTCCACGACGTGACTGGCTTTTTGTAATCCATGATCGTTAGAAACCCCTGCCACATATGCCTCGTATCCGACCCGCTAAATTGCTCCTTCACTTTGTCCTATACTTGTGTCGCTCTAACTTTAGAGCTGTGTAAGTCATATTTGTACTGTTTAACCATAGACTATTTTTGGTGTTGGCTTGGGGCGGGATGTACATAGCTGTGGCGATAATCTTTGAAAACACTTGGAAGGTAAAAATGGGTGACATTTGATGACCAAGTATTTCAAGTCAGGAGAGCAGAATTCCTGTACGTTTCCCCTGTTGTGCCACTTGTTAGTGTTCATAAAACAGAGCCCTCCACCTTTGTTCTTGCCAGAGAGAGCCCTCTTCCTATCTGTTCGATGAACTGTAAAGCCCATGTTGTGTATAATCCGTTTGGATGTTGAAGGAAAGCCATGGCTCAGAAGGGAAAAAGTTATACTCCAAAAGCGATTCAGCCAAGTTTAAACAAAAAGGGTGAATCAGGTACTTGACTGATGGACTTCCCAGCTAGCAATGAGGAATCGGCCCAGAGGTGGACCTCTTCTGGGGGCCCAGAATCTAAATGAATGACTGCCCAGAATCGGCCCAGGTACATCGGGCCGTTTCCATCTACCGGAATTCAGCTAACTTTGCCGGCATCTTACCAGAACCCCCCTCCCTCCCCCTCAGAAGCGGCCTGATACAAATTGAAGTAAATGTATACAAAGTTACCCGATTTAGTCATTTTAAATTTTACTATTATACCCATCCACAAATAAAACATGTGTCGGAGGAAACGCCATACACCTGGTGACCATGTCAGTGTGCATGCGCCTGGCCCGCCACAAGAGTCACTACAGCGCGATGGGACAAGGACATCCTGGCCGGCCAAACCCTCCCCTAACTCGGACAACGCTGGGCCAATTGTGTGTCTCCTCACGGGTCTCCCGGTCGCGGCCGGCAAGGGTCTCAAACCAGCATCTGTAGCAACGCAGTTGGAAAAATAAACGAAATGTTAATAATATAAAGCAGCCTGTGTAATCATCTGCCAGAGTAGCTGCAATCGACCCGAGCCCCAAGTATTACACTTGGGCCAGATAACTCACACCGGAATCGGCCCGAGCTCAATGCCCGCATCCTAGCCATAAGTAATATTGCCGAAGGCGGCACAGACTCGGGCCACATGACGTTGGCCGAGTCTGCCTCTCAGCCGAGTGCCCCGACTCTCAGCCAGAATCGGCCCAGATCCACTGTGCTAGCTGGGTTCAATCTAAAAAACATTACTTACCTAAGGATACTTCAACGGGTGACTATCCAGGAGAATAAAGAGAACGGAGCACTCTTTCTGTGTAAATATGAGATTTATTAACGGGACTAACAAACAATAAGCTTACGTTTAGGCATGAATCGCCTTCATCAGAGCATTGAGTAGAAAAGGGTGGGGGAGTGTCCCACTCATGTCAATTAAACATGCAAGTAATAGTAGTAGTAGTAGCAACTAAACAGGTCATTCAAACATGGTGATTACATTTTGTGAATTTGATCATGCTTTCTTGTCATGTAGATACACCAAAGATTCTATTTTATGTCCAGCAAATCTTTTTTTTTTTAAGGCCAAATACAATATTTTTTAGGTCCGGAAAAGGCTTCTTAACTTCCTTAAAATGCATATTTTCAACATCTGGCAAATACATCAACTTTTCATTCAGAACTGATAATGGACAT
This sequence comes from Salvelinus namaycush, assembly GCF_016432855.1. NCBI lineage: Eukaryota > Metazoa > Chordata > Actinopteri > Salmoniformes > Salmonidae > Salvelinus > Salvelinus namaycush. The sequence continues at coordinate 18,096,375 of NC_052316.1, forward strand.
AATTTCTGGAAAAGATGTCATTTGGCTAGTTTACTGGGAAAGATAGCCTGTCTGTGAAGTCACTTTTTAAATGAGAATCGCACGCAAATGTTTGGGTTTTACAGAGATATTTCTCTTTTTGCTGTAGCCTCAACAAATTGGCTAAATGATGAGTCAACAACATGATTTTGGTATGAGTTGACAGGATATGAGCTTTTCACTGGACAGTTACATTAAATTACAGAGAATATTCTGTCCCTTTTGCAACCTTGCTCCACATCCCGCAGACACCCCCACCCCCCTATCCTTTCAGCATACATGCCTCCACAACATTTGGAGTAGGTTAATTTAGGCATATAATAGGTTTAAGTTTAGGTTAAATTAAGCAACCCATTGGTTAGTGTTTAAAAATGGGGTTAATACATTGAGATTGGTGAACTTCATGAGTACAAATAAGGCAAATGAATCTGGTAATGGTATTGTAGGTTTGCAACATTGTGCTGAATTAACCTGATTTTGTACCAGTGAAGTAGACAGGGACAGGATACCTATTTTTACAGTACTGTTTCCATTTGTATTGATTATATTTACTTTGTTTTAGCTTCAAAATGTTATTGTACTTTCCTGTGTGACTTGCCAATGCAGTTGGTTGTGTGTGTACTCATTTGTTGGGCTTTCTCTTGTCATACACTTCTCCTTTCTCCCTCTTATCTTGCAGGTTGTGGTAAATTAAGTCATTTTACACTAGGTTGAATAAGATGTTTATCCTATAGCTGTCTCCCCTCTCCACTAATTCATCTTTCCCTCACTAGGTGGCAGGGTTGTACCAGTGGCCACGCCAATCTCTCATGGAACAGATTGAGTTGCTGAAATGCATCATCCTCTTGTGATATGTAACATTAATTGCTGGAAAGCAGAGCTTCCATATGATGTGTGAAATGGTTGAATGAATGGCATGGATGCTTTCTATTAGGATATTAAATGGTATCATCTGAAGAGTGTAATAAACCATTACAATTAACAGCTGTGTGTCATTAATGATAGTATGTTTATCTCTGAATTGGGATCTGTTATAGTTCCATTGGAAAGATTAATTAAGGCTTTGAACAGATTGAAATGTGACAGATGTCACGTCTACAGACAGTAGAGCAAATGGAATTAAAACAATGTGGGAAAACATGCTGCAATGTGTACAGTAACTGCTCTGAGAATACATCCTAGTGGGCAAAACTTGGTTGAAAAGATGTCAGTCTTATTCTGGTTGTATTTTTACAGACCAAAATATTATGTATTTTCTGACCAACATCATTCGGTCATCATTCGTACCACTATATTATGTAGCCTACTGGTTAAGATTTCATTACCTGGTAATGACTACAGCTTATTACCTACGCTCCATAACTCTTACATAACATAACTCTTACATAACTGTACATACTCACCACACCGATCCTGTTGCAAAATAAATGTACACGTTATTCAATCATTGCACCCACACTGCTCGCACGCGCCAACGAGCGTCTGCATAGCCAGGCGCTAAAATAGAACTTGGTTCTGCAAGTCCTGCCTCGCCCGTCTCCTCAGTTTTTTTTAGGAGCGTATACTCACATGCCAACTCCTCCTTGGTTTTTAGGAGCATACAACCACGTGGGTGAACTAAACTATTTTCTCTTATTATCACAGACATGGTGAGTCGGAGGAGAGGACACCATTCTCGTGTCCTTCGGCGCCACAGGGTAGTATGCTGACAACTTACACCTACTCTCCTTTACATCTTCTCAGTTCTGTCTCACACTCGCTCAGCGTCTGGGTAGCACAGTCAGTATCATCCCCTGTATGGGTCCCCTTGAATACTTCTGTGATGGGTCAGATCTGCAGTGAAGAGAATCAGCACATTACAATTTGAGATTTTAAGAAATCTAAACGACATTCCTGAATAAAAAATGTTGCACTCAGCTGGCTAAAAGTATTTCCATGGTACTAGTTGAAGAGGTTTGTGACAGTTATAGCTTAGAGTTGTCTTTAAAAAATACCAACTTGCTCATGTACAGTGCATTCGGAAAGTATTCAGACCCCTTCTCTCTTTATATAGTGTTGTGGTGTCTCTCTTGTTGTGATGTGTGTTTTGTCCTATTAATATATTTTTTATTCCCAGCCCCGTCCCCGCAGAAGGCCTTTTGGTAGGCCATCATTGTAAATACAAATTTGTTTTTATCTGACTTAAATAAAATAAAAAATATTCTAAATTTGATTAAATCGTTTTTTCCCCGTATCAATCTACACAAAATACCCCATAATGACAAAGCGAAAACAAGTTTTTAGAAATTTTAGCAAATGTATTAAAAATAACACAGAAATACCTTATTTACGTAAGTATTCAGACCCTTTCCTATGAGACTCGAAATTGAGCTCAGGTGAATCCTGTCTACATTAGTCACCCTTGATGTTTCTACGACTTGATTGGAGTCCACTTGTGGTATATTCAATTGATTAGACATGATTTGGAAATACACACCTGTCTATATAAGGTCCCACAGTTGACAGTGCATGTCAGAGCAAAAACCAAGCCATGAGGTCAAAGGAATTGTCCGTAGAGCTCCGACACAGGATTATGTCGAGGCACAGATCTGGGAATAGTACCAAAAAGTTTTGTTTTTTTTACCCCTTTTTCTCCCCAATTTCGTGTTATCAAATTGGTAGTTACAGTCTTGTCTCATGGCTGCAACTCCCGTATGGACTCGGAAGAGGCGAAGGTCGAGAGCCATGCGTCCTCCGAAACACCAACCAAGCCGCACTGCCTCTTGACACGATGCCCACTTAACCCGGCAAGCCAGCCGTACCAATGTGTTGGAGGAAACACTGTACACCTGGCGACCGTGTCAGCGTGCACTGCGTCCGGCCCGCTACAGTAGTCACTAGTGCACGATGGGACAAGGACATCCCTGCCGGCCAAACCCTCCCCTAACCCGGACGACGCTGGGCCAATTGTGCGTTGCCCCATGTGTCTACTGGTCGTGGCCCGGCTGCGACAGAGCCTGAACCCAGAACCTCTAGTGACACAGCTAGCACTGCGATGCAGTGCCTTAGACCACTGCGCCACTCGGGAGGCCTAACCAAAACATTTATGCAGCATTGGTTCCCAAGTACACAGTGGCCTCCATCATTCTTAAATGGAAGAAGTTTGGAACCCCCAAGACTCTTCTTAGATCTGGCCGCCCGGCCAAACTGAGCAATCGGGGGAGAAGGGCCTTGGTCAGGGAGGTGACCAAGAACCCGATGGTCACTCTGACAAAGCTCCAGAGTTCCTCTGTGGGGATGGGAGAACCTTCCAGAAGGACAACCATCTCTGCAGCACTCCACCAATCAGGCCTTTATGGTAGAGTAGCTAGACGGAAGCCACTCCTCAGTAAAAGTGCACATGACAACCTGCTTGTAGTTTGCCAAAAGGCCTCTCAGAACATGAGAATCAAGATTCTCTGGTCTGTTGAAACCAAGATTGAACTCCTTGGCCTGAATGCCAAGCGTCACATCTGGAGGAAACCTGGCACCATCCCTACTACGGTGAAGAATGGTGGTGGTAGCATCTTGCTGTGGGGATGTTTTTCAGCTGCAGGGACTGGGAGACTAGTCAAGATAGAGGGAAAGATGAACGGAGCAAAGTACAGAGAGATCCTTAATGAAAACCTGCTCTGGAGTGCTCAGGACATCAGACTGGGGCGAAGGTTCACCTTCCAACAGCACAACGACCCTAAGCACACAGCCAAGACAACGCAGGAGTGGCTTTGGGACATGTTTCTGAATGTTCTTGAGTTGCTCAGCCAGAGCCTGGTCTTGAACCCGATCAAACATCTCTGGAGAGACCTGAAAATAGTTGTGCAGCAATGCTCTCCATTCAACCTGACAGAGCTTGAGAGGGTCTGCAGAGAAGAATGGGAGAAACTCCCCAAATACAGGTGTTCCAAGCTTGTAGCGTCATACCCAAAATGACTCAAGGCCGTAATATAGTTATGTAAATGTGATTTCAGGTTTTGTGTGTTTATTTTTAAATTTGCAAAAATGTCTAAAAACATGTTTTTGCTTTGGCATTATGGGGGATTGTGTGTAGATTGATTTAATCAATTTTAGAATAAGGGTGTAATGTAACAAAATGTGGAAAAAGTCAAGGTGTCTGAATACATTCCGAATGCACTGTACATACTTTGAGTCCTCCTCCACCATGGCAGTCAGAGGCATTTGAGATCTTTCCTGAGAGCCCGCAACACATCAACCTCCTGAGTTTTGTGGCTTTCATGACACTTGCTGTTAGCATAAAAAGACAAGAAAATAAATTAATGATTTTCATAATGTGGGCATGCAGGACACGGCAGAACAGTAACGTACAATAAAATATGTTCAACAGTCAGAATCTACAAAAAAATGTCTCATTGTCTATGTTAAATGCCTTGTGAGAATTTGTCGAGAGTGGGGAAACCACCGCTACCATCCGTCCTATTGGCCAACGTGCAATCATTGGAAAATAAACTGGATGATCTACAATCAAGACTATCCTACTAACAGGACATTCAAAACTGTAATATCTTATGTTTCACCGAGTCATGGCTGAACGACGACACGGAAATCAAATCAAATTTTATTGGTCCCATACACATGGTTAGCAGATGTTAATGCGAGTGTAGCGAAATGCTTGTGCTTCTAGTTCCGACAGTGCAGTAATATGTAACAAGTCATCTAACAATTTCCCAACACCTAATACACACAGATCTAAAGGGGTGACTGAGAATATGTACACTACCGTTCAAAAATTTGGGGTCACTTAGAAATGTCCTTGTTTTTGAAAGAAAAGCTAATTTTTTGTCCATTAAAATAACATCAAATTGATCAGAAATACAGTGTTGTCACGGCTGTCTTCGTCCTCCTCTGACGAGGAGTAAGAAATGTCGGACCAAGATGCAGCGTGGTGAGTATCCATTTTAATATGAATACTTGAAACAAACAAAATAAACGAACGAAGACGAAACAGTCCCGTAAAGTGACAACACAAACACAGGAACACAGTAACAGGAACAATCACCCACAACCCACAATACAAAACAGGCTACCTATATAATATGGTTCCCAATCAGAGACAACGACTAACACCTGCCTCTGATTGAGAACCATATCAGGCCAAACACATAGAAACAGGCAAACTAGACATACAACATAGAATGCCCACTCAGATCACACCCTGACCAAACAAAACATAGAAACATACAACGCAAACTATGGTCAGGGCGTGACAAGTGTAGATGTTGTAAATGACTATTGTAGCTGGAAACGGCTGATTTTTAATGGAATGTCTACATAGGCGTACAGAGGCCCATTATCAGCAACCATCACTCCTGTGTTCCAATGGCACGTTGTGTTAGCTATTTCAATTTTATAATTTTAAAAGGCTAATTGATCAATAGAAAACCCTTTTGCAATTGTTAGCACAGCTGAAAACTATTGTGCTGATTAATGAAGCAATAAAACTGGCCTTTAGACTAGTTGAGTATCTGGAGCATCAGCATTTGTGGGTTCGATTACAGGCTCAAAATTGCCAGAAACAAAGAACTTTCTTCTGAAACTCGTAAGTCTATTCTTGTTCTGAGAAATGAACGCCATTCCATGCGAGAAATTGAAATCTCGTACAACGCTGTGTACTACTCCCTTCTCAGAACAGTGCAAACTGGCTCTAACCAAAATAGACAGAGGAGTGGGAGGCCCCGGTGAACAACTGAGCAAGAGGACAAGTACATTAGAGTGTCTAGTTTGAGAAATTGACGCCCCACAAGTCCTCAACTGGCAGCTTTATCAAATAGTACCCGCAAAACACCAGTCTCAACGTCAACAGTAAAGACGCGACTCCGGGATGCTGGCTGTGAACAGGCTCGGATGGTTGTCGTCCTGGATGATCTTTTTGGCTTTCTGGTGACATCGGGTGCTGTAGGTGTCATGGAGGGCAGGTAGTTTGCCCCCGGTGATGCGTTGTGCAGACTGCACCACCCTCTTGGAGAGCCTTGCGGTTGAGGACGGTGCAATTGCCGTACCAAGCTGTGATACAGCCCGACAGGATGCTCTTGATTGTGCATCTGTAAAAGTTTGTCAGGGTTTTGGGTGACAAGCCAACTTTCTTCAGCCTCCTGAGGTTGAAGAGGCGCTGTTGTGCCTTCTTACCAACACCATCATTAAGTTTGCTGACGACACAACAGTGGTAGGCCTGATCATATAGGGAGGAGACCTGGCAGTGTGGTGCCAGAACAACACCCTCTCCCTCAGTGTGAGCAAGACAAAGGAGCTGATTATGGACTACAGGAAAAGGAGGGCCGAACAGGCCCCCATTAACATTGATGGGGCTGTAATGGAGCGGGTCGAGAGTTTCAAGTTCCTTGGTGCCCACATCACCAACAAACTATCATGGTCCAAACATACCAAGACAGTCGTGAAGACCTCATCAAAAGGCATTACAGTTTCCTCCACGACAAGTTTGTCAGGGGGCTTTGGAAACTGAGTATATAGAAATAGATGATGATGAAGCTCCAACATTTTAATTATTCTGATCATGGGTTTTATTTCAAAATATTAACCATTTTGTTTTGTATTCCTCTGTTTTTGAGGACTAGGTCTACCAATATCTAGACATTTAAAGTAAAAAATATTCAGTAAATTCATTTTGAAAGGGAGCATAAAAAGGGCGCATAAAGAAAGCCCCCGAAGCTACTTGCTTGATGAGGTGTTACATTTACATTTACATTTAAGTCATTTAGCAGACGCTCTTATCCAGAGCGACTTACAAATTGGTGCATTCACCTTATGATATCCAGTGGAACAACCACTTTACAATAGTGCATCTAACTCTTTTAAGGGGGGGGAGGGGGGGGTTAGAAGGATTACTTTATCCTATCCTAGGTATTCCTTAAAGAGGTGGGGTTTCAGGTGTCTCCGGAAGGTGGTGATTGACTCCGCTGACCTGGCGTCGTGAGGGAGTTTGTTCCACCATTGGGGTGCCAGAGCAGCGAACAGTTTTGACTGGGCTGAGCGGGAACTGTACTTCCTCAGAGGTAGGGAGGCGAGCAGGCCAGAGGTGGATGAACGCAGTGCCCTTGTTTGGGTGTAGGGCCTGATCAGAGCCTGAAGGTACGGAGGTGCCGTTCCCCTCACAGCTCCGTAGGCAAGCACCATGGTCTTGTAGCGGATGCGAGCTTCAACTGGAAGCCAGTGGAGAGAGCGGAGGAGCGGGGTGACGTGAGAGAACTTGGGAAAGTTGAACACCAGACGGGCTGCGGCGTTCTGGATGAGTTGTAGGGGTTTAATGGCACAGGCAGGGAGCCCAGCCAACAGCGAGTTGCAGTAATCCAGACGGGAGATGACAAGTGCCTGGATTAGGACCTGCGCCGCTTCCTGCGTGAGGCAGGGTCGTACTCTGCGAATGTTGTAGAGCATGAACCTACAGGAACGGGTCACCGCCTTGATGTTAGTTGAGAACGACAGGGTGTTGTCCAGGATCACGCCAAGGTTCTTAGCACTCTGGGAGGAGGACACAATGGAGTTGTCAACCGTGATGGCGAGATCATGGAACGGGCAGTCCTTCCCCGGGAGGAAGAGCAGCTCCGTCTTGCCGAGGTTCAGCTTGAGGTGGTGATCCGTCATCCACACTGATATGTCTGCCAGACATGCAGAGATGCGATTCACCACCTGGTTATCAGAGGGGGGAAAGGAGAAGATTAATTGTGTGTCGTCTGCATAGCAATGATAGGAGAGACCATGTGAGGATATGACAGAGCCAAGTGACTTGGTGTATAGCGAGAATAGGAGAGGGCCTAGAACAGAGCCCTGGGGGACACCAGTGGTGAGAGCACGTGGTGCGGAGACAGATTCTCGCCACGCCACCTGGTAGGAGCGACCTGTCAGGTAGGACGCAATCCAAGCGTGGACCTTGCCGGAGATGCCCAGCTCGGAGAGGGTGGAGAGGAGGATCTGATGGTTCACAGTATCAAAGGCAGCCGATAGGTCTAGAAGGATGAGAGCAGAGGAGAGAGAGTTAGCTTTAGCAGTGCGGAGCGCCTCCGTGACACAGAGAAGAGCAGTCTCAGTTGAATGACTAGTCTTGAAACCTGACTGATTTGGATCAAGAAGGTCATTCTGAGAGAGATAGCAGGAGAGCTGGCCAAGGACGGCACGTTCAAGAGTTTTGGAGAGAAAAGAAAGAAGGGATACTGGTCTGTAGTTATTGACATCAGAGGGATCGAGTGTAGGTTTTTTCAGAAGGGGTGCAACTCTCGCTCTCTTGAAGACGGAAGGGACGTAGCCAGCGGTCAAGGATGAGTTGATGAGCGAGGTGAGGTAAGGGAGAAGGTCTCCGGAAATGGTCTGGAGAAGAGAGGAGGGGATAGGGTCAAGCGGGCAGGTTGTTGGGCGGCCGGCCGTCACAAGACGCGAGATTTCATCTGGAGAGAGAGGGGAGAAAGAGGTCAAAGCACAGGGTAGGGCAGTGTGAGCAGAACCAGCGGTGTCGTTTGACTTAGCAAACGAGGATCGGATGTCGTCGACCTTCTTTTCAAAATGGTTGACGAAGTCATCCGCAGAGAGGGAGGAGGGGGGAGGAGGGGGAGGAGGATTCAGGAGGGAGGAGAAGGTGGCAAAGAGCTTCCTAGGGTTAGAGGCAGATGCTTGGAATTTAGAGTGGTAGAAATTGGCTTTAGCAGCAGAGACAGAAGAGGAGAATGTAGAGAGGAGGGAGTGAAAGGATGCCAGGTCCGCAGGGAGGCGAGTTTTCCTCCATTTCCGCTCGGCTGCCCGGAGCCCTGTTCTGTGAGCTCGCAATGAGTCGTCGAGCCACGGAGCAGGAGGGGAGGACCGAGCCGGCCTGGAGGATAGGGGACATAGAGAGTCAAAGGATGCAGAAAGGGAGGAGAGGAGGGTTGAGGAGGCAGAATCAGGAGATAGGTTGGAGAAGGTTTGAGCAGAGGGAAGAGATGATAGGATGGAAGAGGAGAGAGTAGCGGGGGAGAGAGAGCGAAGGTTGGGACGGCGCGATACCATCCGAGTAGGGGCAGTGTGGGAAGTGTTGGATGAGAGCGAGAGGGAAAAGGATACAAGGTAGTGGTCGGAGACTTGGAGGGGAGTTGCAATGAGATTAGTGGAAGAACAGCATCTAGTAAAGATGAGGTCAAGCGTATTGCCTGCCTTGTGAGTAGGGGGGGAAGGTGAGAGGGTGAGGTCAAAAGAGGAGAGGAGTGGAAAGAAGGAGGCAGAGAGGAATGAGTCAAAGGTAGACGTGGGGAGATTAAAGTCACCCAGAACTGTGAGAGGTGAGCCATCCTCAGGAAAGGAACTTATCAGGGCGTCAAGCTCATTGATGAACTCTCCAAGGGAACCTGGAGGGCGATAAATGATAAGGATGTTAAGCTTGAAAGGGCTGGTAACTGTGACAGCATGGAATTCAAAGGAGGCGATAGACAGATGGGTCAGGGGAGAAAGAGAAAATGTCCACTTGGGAGAGATGAGGATCCCAGTGCCACCACCCCGCTGACCAGAAGCTCTCGGGGTGTGCGAGAACACGTGGGCAGACGAGGAGAGAGCAGTAGGAGTAGCAGTGTTATCATTGGTAATCCATGTTTCCGTCAGTGCCAAGAAGTCGAGGGACTGGAGGGAAGCATAGGCTGAGATGAACTCTGCCTTGTTGGCCGCAGATCGGCAGTTCCAGAGGCTGCCTGAGACCTGGAACTCCACGTGGGTCGTGCGCGCTGGTACCACCAGGTTAGAGTAGCAGCGGCCACGCGGTGTGAAGCGTTTGTATGGTCTATGCAGAGAGGAGAGAACAGGGATAGACAGACACATAGTTGACAGGCTACAGAAGAGGCTACGCTAATGCAAAGGAGATTGGAATGACAAGTGGACTACACGTCTCGAATGTTCAGAAAGTTTAAGCTTACGTTGCAAAAAATCTTATTGACTAAAATGATATAGTACTGCTGGCTGGTGAAATAGGCTAGCTAGCAGTGGCTGCGTTGTTGACTTTGTTTGAAAGTGTAGCTGGCTAGGTAACCTCGACAATTACTCTAGACTACACAATTATCTTGGATACAAAGACGGCTATGTAGCCAGCTAAGATCAAACAAATCAAACTGTTGTACTGTAATGAAATGAAATGTAATACTACCTGTGGAGCGAAGCGGAATGCAACTACTCGCTCCAACCCGGAAGTGCGTATCATAGAGGGAGAGGCAATAGAAGTGTTGTTTCTTGTATTATTGTCTTTTGTGTCTTTAGAGGACTGCTTCACCTTAATGTCCCCTTTCCCTTTTCTTCTGTCCTTATTTTGTCCCACTTTGTCCCTTCTTTGTCCCTTCTTCTCTTCTGCCAACTAGACACTCCTTGTTAGCTAGCTAGCTTCTTCCAGGAATGTCCCTAGCAACTGCCTAGCAACAGGTAAACAACTTAGCTAGCTAAGAAAACGGTATAATTTTATGAAAAATTGTTACTTTTTCAAAAGCCTTTCTTCTTTGTTAGCTGCTTGTTTGGTCTCCTATTCAGTTTGCAGTTTTCTTTTGATTTTTTTCGATGTACTTTACTCTAAAAAAACATTTAAATTTCAATATTTGTAGGAGCTCATCTTTTCAGCTGCTGCTGCTTAATTACAATAATAATTTTTTGTGTTACAAATTACTGTCACGTTCCTGACCTGTTTTCTGTTAGTTTTGTATGTGTTAGTTGGTCAGGACGTGAGTTTGGGTGGGCAGTCTATGTTTTCTGTTTCTATGTTGGTTTAAGGGTGACCTGATATGGCTCTCAATTAGAGGCAGGTGGTTTTCATTTCCTCTGATTGAGAGTCATATTAAGGTAGGTGTTTTCACACTGTTTGTTGTGGGTGGTTGTCTTCCGTGTCTGTGTATGTTGCGCCACACGGGACTGTTTTCGGTTTGTTTTGTTCGTTCGGTTTTTGTGTAGTCTATTTTCCTGTTCGTGCGTTCTTCGTGTCATGTAAGTTCGTTTGTTCAGGTCTGTTGACTGCGTTTGTTATTTTGTAAATTCTCAAGTGTTTCGTGTTCGTCTATCATTTAAATAAATTCATTATGACTGCATACCTCGATGCGTATTGGTCCGACCCATGCTTCTCCTCTTCAGACGAAGAGGAGGAGAGCAGCCGTTACAATTACTGTACATCTTAACGTGTCTAATACATACAGTTCTGAACAAACTGAGTAAAAACTAAAACGGACAACTAGAAAAAGCTCAAACCAAGTTTATTCACCCACTGGGTCGTACAGCTGCATGATTACACAAGCACATATATTTATAACCTTCTAATAGGCGTGGGTCAACTCCTTACACATCTAGACAACCAATACCTCTCTGTTGCTAGGTAGGAATTTAATTGGTTCCTCTCACTGGTGTTGTCACAGCCCTGCCTGTTACTAAAACCTTTGTGGGCGTGGAAGGGTATGTGTCAGATAGTACTGCAGTAGGAGAGACATTGTGGTGGGCCTCTAGGGCCCCCCTCCCAGAGGTTCCTTCTCACTTCATCTGTTGATTTGACCTCGAGACGTTTTCCTCACTCCTCCATAGTTCCGCAGCCGGCCTGCCTTATCAGAGACTAATAATTGCCTTTCACCTCTCTCCTCAGAAACATGGAACAGAAAATGAATCTTCTACTCTCAGTAACTTTACATATTCCTAGTTTCCATCCTTCTCTCGTCCATACTCCTTCCACACCACTCTGTACCACAAACTTTTGGAACAGATTCACGCGTTAGAAAATGTTTGCACTTCCAATAGTCAAATAGGCCTCTATCTATACCTTACTGGTGAGGTTAAGAATGAAAAGTTCCTTAATGATCTTCTTAATGAAGGAAAGGGTCCAAAACTGCTCCTGTCCTGCGTGGTATGTTAATGAACTGTATTTCCACTGAAGTTGATCTACACGTACAACTTATTTTCTACCCTTTTTAGTGCTACTCAAAAATAAAATGTCAAGCAAAGTAGATTTGCAGGGTGAGCGAAAAAAGCACTCCAAGTCATTGTTGCTTAAGACATTGTACAATAGTGTCCCATCTAATCTGTTCTCCTCCACAATGGCAACATTTTGGTTGCTCAACATGAATGTGCCATTTATTTTGTTTGCAGCCAGATAGAACCCTTTCTCCTGTGTTGGAGCAGCAGATTATCCTCTGTTTGTTTTGTCAACCTCACACAACCCCGTAGTTACGTATCTGAGCAACAGGGTTGTTGGAGTTTCTCACAAGCTTCTTTACCTTGTAGAGGTACAGTTGAAGTCGGAAGTTTACATACACTTAGGTTGGAGTCATTAAAACTTGTTTTTCAACCACTCCACAAATTTCTTGTTAACAAACTATAGTTTTGGCAAGTCAGTTAGGACATCTACTTTGTGCATGACACAAGTAATTTTTCCAACAATTGTTTACAGACAGATAATTTCACTTATAATTCACTTTATCACAATTCCAGTGGGTCAGAAGTTTACATACACTAAATTGACTGTGCCTTTAAACAGCTTGGAAAATTACAGAAAAGTATCAATATCCACAGTAAAACGAGTCCTATATCAACATAACCTGAAAGGCCGCTCAGCATGGAAAATGCCACTGCCCCAAAACCGCCATAAAAAAGACAGACTACGGTTTGCAACTGCACATGGGGACAAAGATTGTACTTTTTGGAGAAATATCCTCTGGTTTGATGAAACAAAAATAAAACTGTTTGGCCATAATGACCATCGTTATGTTTGGAGGAAAAAGGGGGAGGCTTGCAAGCCGAAAAACACCATCCCAACCATGAAGCACGGGGGTGGCAGCATCATGTTGTGGGGGTGCTTTGCTGCAGGAGGGACGTGCACTTCACAAAATAGATGACATCATGAGGAAGGAAAATGATATGGATATATTGAAGCGACATCTCAAGACATCAGTCAGGAAGTTAAAGTTTGGTCGCAAATGGGTCTTCCAAATGGACAATGACCCCAAGCATACTTCCAAAGTTGTGGGAAAATGCCTTAAGGACAACAAAGTCAAGGTACTGGAGTGGCCATCACAAAGCCCTGACCTCAATCCTATAGAAAATTTGTGGGCAGAACTGAAAAAGCGTGTGCGAGCAAGGAGGCCTAGAAACCTGACTCAGTTACACCAGCTCTGTCAGGAGGAATGGGCCAAAATTCACCCAACTTATTGTGAGAAGCTTGTGGAAGGCTACCCGAAACGTTTGACCCAAGTTAAACAATTTAAAGAGAGACATGAGACATGCTATTCAGTTGCTCATGATTGCCTGATCTTACACTCTTACAAAAAAAGGTTGTATCTAGAACCTGAAAGGGTTAATTGACTGTCCCCATAGGAGAACCCTTTAAATAGCCCTTTTTGGTTCCAGGTAGAACTATGTTGGGTTCCATATAGAACCCTTTCCACAGAGGGTTCTACCTGGAACCAAAAAGGATTCTCTTATGGTGACAGCCGAAGAACCTTTTTGGATCCCTTTTTTCGAAAAGTCTATTGTAAGTAGATCCAATTGAAATAGTTCCGCCTCTAATATAAGATTGTAAAGCAAATCAAATCCAATTTTAACTCAGCTTTTTTTTTGGGGGGGGGGGGGTGCAAAACCCTTGTGTCCTGATTCAACAGACACCTCCCCCTTGGTGAGTCGAGTCGCTAACTCGAAAACACGTGCAGTTGCAGAGAAGATGAAGAGATTTGACAATTACACCCATGTCTAACACTGTTTGTTGCAGGAATGATATGACAGACAACTTTTGAACAATATCATAATTGATTGTCTCTCTTTATTGCCTGTTTACACATTAACATTTTTGCATTTAACTTCCTTTTTTTAAGACTGCCAAGCTGTCTTCAATTGGGTAACCTCTGTCTGGGGCAATGTCCTCAGGATTATGGAGTGGTGTGTTTATAAAAAGTTATTTGAATATTACAACATTTATTGGTATTAAGCAAAACATTTAGTCTAATTGTGATATCCTCTTTCTTAAAATGTTTCATATTGATGACCAATTAATTCATGTCTGACTTCACTACGAAGGGACAGAGGAGCAAACATACCTTTGTTACCACTTTTAGTAGATTGACTGTTAGATATTTCACTGTGTGTTACTGTTATGTTGTGTCCTGCATGCTCACATTATGCCAATCGTTATTTATTTCTATTTTATGCTTACAGTAAGTGTCATGAAAAGCCAGAAAACTCACGAGGTTGATGTGTTGCGGGCCCTCTGGAAAGTCCTGAAATATGCCCCTGAGCCGTGTTGGAGAAGGACGCAAAGTATGTATATGAGCAAGTTACTCTTTTTTTTTTTTTTTTAAACATCCCTAAGCTATAACTGCCACAAAATTCTTCAACTAGTACCATGGAAATACTTTTAGCCAGCTGAGTCCACAAAAACATTGGGCCTTTATATACTCCCAGTATTTCTATGCATGACATTTATAAAAATAATTACTGTATGTGTCACGACTTCAACCGAGGCAGGCTCTCCTTCCCGTTCGGGTGGCGCTCGGCGGTCGTCGTCACCGGCCTACTAGCTGCCACTGACTCTTTTTCCTCCCCCTCCCTATGTGTTTATTTGTATCACCTGTGTTGAGGTAAATTGGCAATTAGGGTGGCTTTATTAGTCAGCCAGCCCGTATGCTTCTTTGTGCGGGATTGTTCGTCTGTAGTTGGATTTCGGGAGTGGTTTGTAGTATTGTGTACTGGGTTTGTCTCCCGTGTTTGTGGACAGGTGTTTATGAAACCCAGTAAGTCCGTGTTTGACATTTTGTTTGCCGGTTGGGCATTAAAGAATCACCGTATTGAAGCTCTGCTGTTCCTGCGTCTGATTTCACAACCCCCGACACCCAGGTCGTTACAGAATCCCGCACCACTAAATGGAGTCAGCAGGAGCAGCAGCCAACCCTCTCCCATCGATGGAGGAACGGGTTCTCCACCACACCACCGTCCTCCATCGGATCAGATCAGCCATAGACCAAATGATGGAGAGAATGGAGCGATGGGAGAGGAGTGGGCTCCTCTCTCCACCTTCGGCTCCCCCCCCCCCCCAGGACTCTCCATCCCCCGGCTCCAGCGCGCTCCGTCTTACGCTCCCGAGGGATTATGATGGAGCAGCGGCAGGTTGTCAGGGGTTCTTACTCCAACTGGAGCTATACCTGGCCACTGTTCGCCCCACTCCCTCGGGAGCGGAGAGGGTGAGTGTCCTCGTCTCCTGCCTAACGGGTCGTGCTCTGGAGTGGGCCAACGCAGTCTGGAATGGCCCGGACTCCGCGAAGGAGCACTACCCGGAGTTTACCCGTCGTTTTCGTGCCGTGTTTGACCACCCCCCAGACGGCCGAGCGGCGGGTGAGAGACTATTTCATCTCAGGCAGGAGAAGAGGAGCGCACAGGATTTCGCACTGGAGTTCCGGACCTTGGCCGCGGTATCAGGGTGGAACGACAGGGCCCTTATTGACCACTACCGGTGTAGTCTCCGGGAGGACGTCCGCAGGGAGCTAGCGTGTCGGGACATCGCGCTTTCTCTAGATGAGCTTATTGACATGTCCATCCGACTGGATAATCTGCTGGCTGCCCGCGGGCGTTCGGAGAGGGTCCTGTGCGTTCCACCACCCAGCGCCCCGGCTCCCATCCCGATGGAGTTGGGAGGGACCGCGCCTAGGGGTACCGGAGGAGGAGGCCCCCCCTGCACCAACTGTGGTCGGAGAGGACACACGGTCGATCGGTGCTGGGGGGGTCTGTCTGGGAGTCGAGATGTCAGGCGGAACGCTTCTCGATCACCCCAGGTGAGTCAGCACCAAACTGACTCAGAACCCCCTGTTGGTCACATGTTTGTCTCAATTTTTTCCTTTATTTTTTCCCCTCTTCCCAGCATAGGGCACTAGTCGATTCAGGTGCAGCTGGGAACTTTATGGATCGCGGACTCGCCCGTAAGTTGGGCGTTCCGCTTGTGCCGATAGATTCTCCCTTTCCCGTTCACTCCCTAGATAGCCGGCCATTAGGGTCAGGGGTGGTCAGGGAGGCCACAGTTCCCCTGGACATGGTGACGCAGGGGAATCATAGGGAACGTATCAGTCTATATATTATTGATTCGCCTGCGTTTCCAGTGGTGCTGGGTATTCCCTGGTTGGCCCGGCACAATCCCAATATTTCGTGGAGACAGGGGGTTCTCCAGGGGTGGTCAGAGGAGTGTTCTGGAAGGTGTCTGGGAGTTTCCATTGGTGCCACGTCGGTGGAGAGTCCAGACCAGGGTTCCACGGTGCGCATTCCCCCCGAGTATGCCGATTTGGCAATCGCTTTCTGTAAGAGGAAAGCGACGAAATTACCACCACATCGACCGGGTAGGGATTGTGCGATAGATCTCCAGGTTAACGCTGCGCTTCCTAAGAGTCACGTGTACCCTTTGTCCCAAGAGGAGACGTTGGCTATGGAGACATATGTCACGGAGTCTCTGGGACAGGGGTACATTCGGCCCTCCATCTCACCCGTCTCCTTGAGTTTCTTTTTTGTGAAGAAAAAGGAGGGAGGTTTGCGTCCGTGTATTGATTATAGAGGTCTAAATGCCATCACAGTGGGGTTTAGTTACCCACTACCTCTCATCGCTTCGGCGGTGGAATCATTTCATGGAGCGCAGTTCTTTACAAAACTGGACCTCAGGAGCGCGTACAGTCTGGTGCGTATTCGGAAAGGAGACGAGTGGAAAACCGCATTTAGTACCACATCGGGCCACTATGAGTACTGCGTCATGCCATATGGGTTAAAGAATGCTCCAGCCGTGTTCCAATCCTTTGTAGATGACATTCTCAGGGACCTGCACGTGCAGGGGGTAGTTGTGTATATCGATGACATTCTGATCTACTCAACTACTCACGCCGCGCATGTATCTCTGGTACGCAAAGTGCTTGGCAGACTGCTGGAGCATGACTTATACGTCAAGGCTGAGAAGTGTGTGTTCTCCAAACAAGCCGTCTCCTTCCTGGGTTATCGCATTTCCACCTCGGGGGTGGTGGTGGAGAGTGACCGCATAAAGGCCGTGCGTAATTGGCCGACTCCGACCACGGTAAAAGAGGTGCAGCGGTTTTTGGGTTTTGCCAACTACTACCGGAGATTTATCCGGGGTTTTGGCCAGGTAGCAGCTCCCATTACCTCACTGCTGAGGGGGGGTCCGGTGCGGTTGCGGTGGTCAGCGGCGGCGGACGGAGCTTTCAACAGGTTGAAGGCTCTGTTCACGGATGCTCCCGTGTTGGCGCATCCGGATCCCTCTTTAGCATTCATAGTGGAGGTGGACGCGTCCGAGGCTGGGGTGGGTGCCGTGCTATCACAGCGCTCGGGTACGCCACCAAAACTCCGCCCCTGCGCTTTCTTCTCTAGTAAGCTCAGTGCAGCGGAGCGTAACTATGATGTGGGGGATCGGGAGTTGTTAGCGGTGGTCAGGGCTCTGAAGGTGTGGAGACACTGGCTTGAGGGGGCTAAGCACCCCTTTCTCATCTGGACCGACCACCAGAATCTGGAGTATATTCGGGCAGCTCGGAGACTGAACCCACGTCAGGCAAGGTGGGCCATGTTTTTTACCCGGTTTCGGTTCACGTTGTCCTATAGACCCGGCTCCCAAAACGTAAAGGCAGACGCACTGTCCCGCCTTTACGACACGGAGGATAGGACCACCGAACCCACTCCCATCATCCCCGCCTCGAGGCTGATCGCGCCAGTGGTATGGGAGGTGGACTCGGACATCGAGCGGGCGCTACGGGCGGAACCCGCGCCTCCTCAGTGTCCGGCGGGCCGTAAGTACGTACCGCTTGGTGTTCGGGACCGACTGATTCGGTGGGCTCATGTCCTACCCTCCTCGGGTCACCCTGGGGTGACGAGGACAGTGGGGAGCCTTCGGGGGAGGTATTGGTGGCCTACCTTAGCTCGAGACGTTAGGGTTTATGTCTCCTCCTGTTCGGTATGCGCTCAGAGTAAGGCTCCTAGGCACCTTCCTCGAGGGAAGTTGCAACCCCTCCCCGTTCCACAACGGCCATGGTCTCATCTGTCTGTAGACTTCCTGACCGATCTTCCCCCCTCTCAGGGAAACACTACGGTTCTGGTAATTGTGGATCGGTTTTCTAAGTCCTGCCGTCTCCTCCCGTTGCCCGGTATCCCTACTGCCCTACAGACTGCGGAAGCCTTATTCACCCACGTCTTCCGGCACTACGGGGTGCCGGAGGACATCGTTTCTGATCGGGGCCCCCAGTTCACGTCCCGAGTGTGGAGGGCGTTCATGGAGCGTCTGGGGGTCACGGTCAGCCTGACTTCCGGTTATCACCCCGAGAGTAATGGGCAGGTGGAGAGAGTGAACCAGGAGGTGGGTAGGTTTCTGCGGTCGTATTGCCAGGACCGGCCAGGGGAGTGGGCGAGATACATTCCCTGGGCCGAGATGGCCCAGAACTCACTACGCCACTCCTCTACTAATGTGTCCCCCTTTCAGTGTGTGTTGGGGTACCAGCCGGTCCTGGCACCATGGCATCCGAGCCAGACCGAGGCTCCTGCGGTGGAGGAGTGGGTACAGCGCTCCAAGGAGACCTGGAGGGCCGTCCAGGAGTCCCTCCAAGAAGCTACTAGAAGGCAGAAGAGGAGCGCTGACCGCCACCGCAGTGAGGCCCCCGTGTTTGTACCGGGGGAAAGGGTCTGGCTCTCGACCCGAAACCTACCCCTCCGCTTGCCCTGCCGGAAGCTGGGGCCGCAGTGTGTAGGGCCCTTCAAAGTCCTGAGGAGAATAAACGAGGTGTGTTATCGATTAAAACTCCCTTCCTATTATCGTATTAACCCCTCGTTTCATGTGTCTCTCCTCAGGCCGGTGGTAGCTGGTCCCCTGCAGGACGGTGAGGTGCCGGAGGTCCCTCCTCCCCCTCTGGACATCGAGGGGTCCCCGGCGTACACGATACGGGCCATTCTGGACTCGAGACGCCGGGTGAGGGGCCTGCAGTACCTCGTGGACTGGGAGGGGTACGGTCCGGAGGAGAGGTGCTGGGTACCGGTGGAGGACATTTTGGATCCATCTATGTTAAGGGATTTCCATCGCCTCCATCCGGATCGCCCTGCGCCTCGTCCTCCGGGTCGACCTCGAGGCCGGTGTCGGCGCGCTGCGGGAGCCGCGCGTCAGAGGGGGGATACTGTCACGACTTCAACCGAGGCAGGCTCTCCTTCCCGTTCGGGTGGCGCTCGGCGGTCGTCGTCACCGGCCTACTAGCTGCCACTGACTCTTTTTCCTCCCCCTCCCTATGTGTTTATTTGTATCACCTGTGTTGAGGTAAATTGGCAATTAGGGTGGCTTTATTAGTCAGCCAGCCCGTATGCTTCTTTGTGCGGGATTGTTCGTCTGTAGTTGGATTTCGGGAGTGGTTTGTAGTATTGTGTACTGGGTTTGTCTCCCGTGTTTGTGGACAGGTGTTTATGAAACCCAGTAAGTCCGTGTTGGACATTTTGTTTGCCGGTTGGGCATTAAAGAATCACCGTATTGAAGCTCTGCTGTTCCTGCGTCTGATTTCACAACCCCCGACACCCAGGTCGTTACAGTATGCCATTGCTTGATCTATTTTAAAATGTAAGAATATGTTAGTGACTATGGAAACAAATACAAATGTAAATGAAAAATGTTTTCAATATACAACTTTATCCTCTGTGTCACGTTCCTGACCTGTTTTCTGTTAGTTATTGTATGTGTTAGTTGGTCAGGACGTGAGTTTGGGTGGGCAGTCTATGTTTTCTGTTTCTATGTTGGTTTTGGGTACCTGATATGGTTCTCAATTAGAGGCAGGTGGTTTTCATCTCCTCTGATTGAGAATCATATTAAGGTAGGTGTTTTCACACTGTTTGTTTGTGGGTGGTTGTCTTCCGTGTCAGTATATGTTACCACACGGGACTGTTTCGGTTTGTCTGTTCCTGTTCGTGTGTTCTTCGTTTCATGTAAGTTCGTAAGTTTAGGTCTGTTTAGTTCGTTTTGTTATTTTGTTTTTCTAAAGTGTTATTTTGTGTTTCGTCGTTTGTTTAATAAATCATGTCATCTCAAGAAGCTGCATTTTGGTTCAATCCTTGCTCCTCCTCTTCGGATGAAGAGGAGGAGGAAAGCCGTTACAGAACCACCCACCAAACCCGGATCAAGCAGCGGGTTAACGGACAGCGCACGAAGCAGGATTTCTGGTCTTGGGAGGAAATCATGGAAGGAAAAGGACCATGGGCTAAAGTTGGAGTGAATCGCCGCCCATGGGAACAGCTGGAGGCAGCTCGGAGAGCGGAGGAAACCGGAGAGAGGAACCGGCGTTATGAGGGGACGCGTCTAGCACGGAAGCCCGAAAAGCCCGCAAGTACAACCCAAAAATTTCTTGGGGGGGGGCTAAGAGGTAGTGGGTCTAGGGCAGGTAGGAGACCTGCGCCCACTTCCCAGGCTAACCGTGGAGAACGGGAGTACGGGCAGACACCGTGTTACGCAGTAGAGCGCACGGTGTCTCCTGTACGTGTGCATAGCCCGGTGCGGGTTATTCCACATCCCCGCACTGGTAGGGCTAGATTGAGCATTGAGCCAAGTGCCATGAAGCCGGCTCTACATATCTGGCCACCAGTACGTCTCCTTGGGCCGGCTTACATGGCACCAGCCTTACGCATGGTGTCCCCGGTTCGCCTACATAGCCCGGTGCGGGTTATTCCACCTCCCCGCACTGGTCAGGCGACGGGGAGCATACAACCAGGTAAGGTTGGGCAGGTTCAGTGCTCAAGGGAGCCAGTACGCCTACACGGTCCGGTATATCCGGCGCCACCTTCCCGCCCCAGCTCAGTACCACCAGTGCCTACACCACGCACCAGGCTTCCAGTGCGTCTCCAGAGCCCTGTTCCTCCTCCACGCACTCTCCCTGTGGTGCGTGTCTCAAGCTCAGTGCCTCCAGTTTCGGCACCACGCATCAAGCCTCCTGTGCGTCTCCAGAGCCCTGTACGCACTGTTCCTCCTCCACGCACTCGCCCTGAGGTGCGTGCCCTTAGCCCGGTACCACCAGTTCCGGTACCACGCACCAGGCCTATAGTGCGTATCGAGAGTCCAGTGTGCCCTGTTCCTGGTCCCCGCACTAGCCTTGAGGTGCGTGTCTCCAGTCCGGTACCACCAGTTCCGGCACCACGCACCAGGCCTACTGTGCGCCTCAGCAGGGCAGAGTCGGCTGTCTGCCCAACGCCGCCTGCACTGCTCGTCTGCCCAGCACCGTCTGAGCCATCTGTCTGCCCAGCACCGTCTGAGCCATCTGTCTGCCCAGCACCGTCTGAGCCATCTGTCTGCCCAGCACCGTCTGAGCCATCTGTCTGCCCAGCGCCGTCTGAGCCATCCGTCTGCCCAGCGCCGTCTGAGCCATCCGTCTGCCCAGCGCCGTCTGAGCCATCCGTCTGCCCAGCGCCTTCTGAGCCATCCGTCTGCCCAGCGCCTTCTGAGCCATCCGTCTGCCCAGCGCCTTCTGAGCCATCCGTCTGCCACGAGCCATTAGAGCCGCCCGTCTGTCCCGCGCCATTAGAGCCGTCCGTCAGTCAGGAGCCGCTAGAGCCGTCCGTCAGTCAGGAGCTGCCAGAGCCGCCAGCCAGTCAGGAGCTGCCAGAGCCGCCAGCCAGTCAGGAGCTGCCAGAGCCGCCAGCCAGTCAGGAGCTGCCAGAGCCGCCATCCAGTCATGAGCTGCCCTCCAGTCATGAGCTGCCTTACAGTCATGAGCTGCCCTACAGTCATGAGCTGCCCTACAGTCATGAGCTGCCCTACAGTCATGAGCTGCCCTACAGTCCAGAGCCAGCCATCCAGAACTGCCCCTCAGTCCAGAGCTGTCTCTCTGTCCGGAGCTGCCCTTCAGTCCGGAGTTGCCCCTCTATCCTGAGCTACCTCTCTATCCTGACCTACCTCTTTGTTTCGAGCTATCTCTCTATCCCGGTGCTGTCCCTTGTCCCGGTGCTGCCCCTTGTCTCGATGTTACCCAAAAAATTAAGTGGGTGGAATAGGAGGGTGGTCAGTCGTAGGGGGAAACGTAAGCTGGGATTGACTATGGTGGGGTGGGGACCTCGCCCAGAGCCTGAGCCACCACCGTGGTCAGATGCCCACCCAGACCCTCCCCTAAACTTTGTGCTGGTGCGCCCGGAGTTCGCACCTTAAGGGGGGGGGTTATGTCACGTTCCTGACCTGTTTTCTGTTAGTTATTGTATGTGTTAGTTGGTCAGGACGTGAGTTTGGGTGGGCAGTCTATGTTTTCTGTTTCTATGTTGGTTTTGGGTACCTGATATGGTTCTCAATTAGAGGCAGGTGGTTTTCATCTCCTCTGATTGAGAATCATATTAAGGTAGGTGTTTTCACACTGTTTGTTTGTGGGTGGTTGTCTTCCGTGTCAGTATATGTTACCACACGGGACTGTTTCGGTTTGTCTGTGTTATTATAAAGTGTTATTTTGTGTTTCGTCGTTTGTTTAATAAATCATGTCATCTCAAGAAGCTGCATTTTGGTTCAATCCTTGCTCCTCCTCTTCGGATGAAGAGGAGGAGGAAAGCCGTTACACTCTGCAATACTTTTTACAGTACACGCTTAGAAAAAAAGGTGCCATCTAGAACCTAAAAGGTTTATTCAGATGTCCCCATCGGAGAACCGTAGAACCCTTTGAGGAACCCTGTTTGGTTCCTGGTAGAACCCTTTTGGTTTCAGGTAGAACCCTTTTGGGTTTTATATAGGACAATTTCCACAGAGGGTTCGACATGGAAACAAAAGGGTTCTACATGGAACCAAAATGGCTTCCCCCTGTGTAGGTTCTAAATATCAGAGTAAGAACTCGGACACGATGAAAGCTTAAACCAAGTTTATTCATCCCAAAGGATCGAACAGCTGAACCAACAAAAACATATTCACACAAGCACTGACATTTAACCCTTTCTCCTGCTGAGTCTCCTCCTACACATCTGAGCAGCCAATGCATCTCTGTTGCTAGACAGAACCTTAGTGATATCTGTTCTTCCTCAGTTCATCTGACCTGACCTCTGACCCAAAGTGCTCACTACTCTCCAACTCACAGCTGTCATGGTGGCTAGTACCAGACTGTCTCTTCTCCTCCCAGCGGATGCCTCCCATACAGTAGGATCCCTGATGGCTAATAATAACATATTCTGACATAATGTAAAAGTTATACATTACCCTTTCTCCATCGGTGACATGAATAAGTATATTTCATATTCTCAGAACCCAACACCTGGAACCAAAAAGAGTTAATCTATGGTGGATGCTGAAGAACCCTTTTGGAACCCTTTTTTCTAAGAGTGTTGGTAATAAGCTGTAGTCATGTGGTCATTACCAGGTTATGATGAGGTCTTAGCTATGACAAGTAGGCTACATAATGTACACATAATATAGTGATCACAATTATGACCAACTTGTCGTATGGTGCTGAGAAATATATGTAATATTCTGGTCAGTAAAAATATATTTTTAAAAACCCTGTCCTTTCTCAACCATACTTCATACTGACGTCTTTTCAACCAGCTTTTGCCCACTAGGTAGAACCTATGCAAACTGCTTTACTAGCACAAAGACTATCTTTGAATAGCAGAAGGACATTGAGACGGACAGTCAGCTCTTCCGTCTTACAAAATGGCTACACAAAGGCTTGTCAGAGAGGAAAGTACATTCGCCAAGTATAAAATGTATTTATGTTTTTGTTTTGATAGGCTTACGATCCCAGCGTCTCAAACACCTGATGAATTCTCAAGTTGAAACGTTTGTGGTTTGTGAATTCTGACTGAAAATGTATTTTGACTGAACAGAAATTGATGACCTAAATGTACGTGGACCTTCTCTGCCACATTGAAAATGTACTTGTTCATTTATATCAAATAACAAGCATTGGTTGGCAATTGTGGTTTTGATTAACCAAAATGATCTGGCTATTTTTGAGTTTATGCATCACTGGCTGAGCTAAATACAGTATTTCATGAGACCCTAACTGCCAGCTGTTTGCCAACTGTGCTAGAAAATTGCAAACCCTGCTGAAAAAGAACATTACTCCAATTTTAATCATTGTAATGGTTCCAGTGTCTTATATGCAATGGTTGCATGGCCCACAAACACTATGCACATGTTTATATAGATTGGTGTGTATTCATTTAGTAGCTTTTAGATAACTGGTCAGTAGTTAAATCAGATATCAACTAAAAACCAGATATCAACCAAAATAAGCAATTTTTCATGATGTCAAAAAGACGTCATGAAAAAGACGTCTTAATCTGGTTGTGATCTGCTTATATTTCAACCAATAAACGACGACTAACAGTAAAAGCCTAACCTACAAAATCATGACAAGCTACCAAAGCTTATAGTTTTTATTAAATTGGTATTTAGACACCACACATGATGTAAAGGTAATTTACAGTCCATTGTTGGTTAAATAATTCCAATACAACTCTCTAGTGGTTAGTGGAAGCGTGAGTGACTTGTATCTATGTTGCTGAGAGGAACCAGAACCAACATTGACACATGTTCTTTACTCTGACAGCAAACTTCAAATCATTACAAAATCAATATTTGACTCACTGTACAATTTAAGGCGTAAACACAAAGGATTAGTACACAGTTCATCATACCGGGAAGGCCTAGTCTTCATTGAAAATAAATATACTGTACTGTCCTAGAAAGAGAAAGGCAGGTGAATTGGAATATATATATACACTGTATGTGCAATACACAGTAATCCAACTTTCATTTGCAAACTACCCATCCTCTATTGCACACATATGAACAGTTTATCACAATTAATCCACTTTTCCCACACTATAGATAGTTGATAAAGCTATATTATGCTCTATTACATGTCTTGTGGGAACATTTTTCATTGTGTTCCGTAGTTATGAACTATGAAGTAAATTAATATACAAGGCATGCCCAAAGGTTCAATGTGAGTAATTTGAACGTCTTTGCAAAATAGTGGCTTTAGATGAGCTATGGTAAGAGTAGATCCTTAGCATCCCTTTGCTTTGCAGTCTTATTAATGAAACATTCGCGCTTGGTTCATAGAACCGGGGTTATGTCAGTAACCTCCAGTAGCCGCTAGATGTGATTGTAATAAACAGAGTGGTTTCTGTTTCCTTCCTACAAAAGCTGAAAGATAAGGCTCTCAGGAACACGAAGGTACGTACTGTACTGTTTCCCTGTACTATATCCATAAGCAGTTAGAACCGAGTGGACAAGGCCAGGCACTAAATTAGACTGGGGGAGAAAAGAACATCCTCAACAATGATGTTATTTTCAACACAGATCATACATCATCAACATTATTGCCTAAAGATCTTCTGAACTTCCCAATACCTTTCTGATGCATTTCAGTCACTTTAAACCACAGGTTAGGATCCAAAATTATTTTCCAATCATTTAGTTTCGAACCGAAGCATATTTTTTTCCGTTCTGTTCCAATGTTTCGACCAGAAAAATAAATTTCTGAACAGGTTCAAACCCCAAAAAGTACCAATTTATATGGTTCCTTTCTGTTCTTTTTTAAACCTCTGAAATATACACTACACGCCAAACATCTCATTCCAAAATCATTCGCATTAATATGGAGTTTCTCCCCCCTTTGCTACTATAACAGCCTCTACTCTTTTGGGAAGGCTTTCCACTAGATGTTGGAACATTGCTACGGGACTTGCTTCCATTCAGCCACAAGGGCATTGTCATACTGAAACAGGAAAGGGCCTTCCCCAAACTGTTGCCACAAAGTTGGAAGCACAGAATCATCTAGAATGTCATTGTATGGTGTAGCGTTAAGATTTCCCTTCACTGGATCCAAGGGGCCTAGCCAAAACCATGAAAAACAGCCCCAGACATTATTTCATTATTCCTCCTCCACCAAACGTTACAGTTGCACTAGCGTTATCCTTGCATCTACCAAACCCAGATTTGACAAACTGACTTGTTGGAAAGATGGAATCCTATGACGTAGCCTTTCAGTATGGGTCATTCTACTGAAAATGTTTGTCTACAGAGATTGCTTAGCTGTGTGCTCGATTTTCTACACTGGTCAGCAAGGGCGTAGCTGAAATAGCCAAATCCACCAATTTGAAGGGATGTCCACATATTTTGTAGTGTATATATTTTTTACATTTAGCTCGACATTAAATTACTTCAACAATTAGTGCGGATAAAGCAGCTTGCTGTGGAACGCGTAAGCGATTTTTGCTGTATAGGAAAGTTGTTAGAGCACATTTTAACAGCATGGTTTAATCACAATGAAAGACAAACACACACTGTGCTGTCAGTCACAGTTTAGGACACAAGATGCAACATCAATTTTGAGGGTGAGAGAATGGAGGAAGCTTCCTTTGAAGCGCTGGGCATCTTGTTATGACATGTATTATCTGAATTAGGCCCACAGAATTATACCTACGGAGGTGCGGGTTCTATAGAGGAACTTTAAATGTCTTTCAACTTCCGAGTTGGTTTATTAACGTTGGAGTATTGCAAACGTTAGCTAGCTAGCTTGTGTGTGCAGAGCAGCACTAGAATTAAAAACACGTCTTACCGTTTTGTAGTTAATAAATCCATTGTGAAATGTGATAACTATAGTATCCTTAACTAACATTTTAAAAAGTCAATCCATTCTTCTCCAATAAACATATCTCTCTAATATCTGAATTACTCTTGTAACATCGTCAGTAGGCTACAGTAACCTAAGCTTCAAAGGGGAGGGGCAGATAGCCTACACAAAGTTTTACAGCTGGCAGGCAGAAGCTGGAATACATTTCTGAGTGACAGAGCCACTTCAGGCACTTCAGATTGAAATACTGTCAGACTGATTTGTAATAGACTGTCATAGACCCAATAAAAAAGTAATAAAAGGGGTCACGGGCCAAAAAAACGTGAGAACCCCTGCTTTACAGCAAGTTCATCAGTACAAACCTCATCCGAGTGTCTACCCAAGGTCTCTTCAGTCAATACTTTCACCAATGCATACTGAAATAGCCCCAGTGTCCATGCCTGTACAATGCCCACTCACAGCATTGCCAGTTATCCATGCAGTGTGAATCTAGCCTGGTCCAAGATCTGCATGTGCTTTAGCCAACTATGACAGACATCGCATGATAACGATAGTCAGAGGAGTTGGCTAGACTACTAGAGCACATACAGACCAGTCTACAGTGAATTAGCTGTCAAATCAGAACTTGCTGAGGGACGGCAGTGCACCAGCCTTGACCAGCACCGCTGACACCAGGTCGGCCGGCCCTGGTTATTAGAGTTCAGGGGCGTGGTCACCTTCCCCCGGGTCAGAGACTTGGCAGCCCCCGTTATCATACTCCCTCCTCCACCCACACTGGACTTGCTGTTCTCGGCCGTGGGGATGACTGTCCCCAGGTGGGGGTTGCCTGCCATGGAGGCTGGGGCCTCCAGGTGAGGCTGACAGCAGCACAGCAGCCTGAAGAAGGCTGCTCTCATCTCCATGCTGGACAGTGTGTAGATGAGGGGGTTGACGGCTGAATTGAGCACGGCCAAGGCGATGAACCAGTCTACATGGTAGAGCACTGGGCAGCGCTCAGGGCTGCAGCCCACATCCAGCAGCAGCAGCAGGAACAGTGGGGCCCAGCACATCACAAACACCCCCAGAACTATTACCACCGTCCTCAGCAGGGCCAGTGAGTGCTCAGAGGGCCTGCTGCTCACCCTCCGCCCGCTGGACGTCACCAGGCGGTAGATGCGGATGTAGAGGATGATGATGGCCACCAGCAGGGCGCTGAAGACGCTGATGCAGAAGGCCACGTAGCTCTTGTCATAGAGCGGCAGCACGGTGGAGCAGGAGGCCAGGTGTTCCAGGCAGTTCCAGCCAAGGGAGGGCAGGGCGCTGAGCAGCACCGACACGGCCCAGCATGCCCCCAGCAGTCCCAGTAACCTCCCACGCCCCGCTGCCTCGCACGGACGCAGCCGCACCATGGTCATGTGTCTCTCGATGCCAATGGCCAGCAGGCTGAAGGTGGAGGCGCTGAGGGCCACGAACATGCTGCCCTCTCTTGCCAGCCACTGGGCCGGTGTCAGAAAGAAGGTCTTGCCGCCAGAGGTGAAAATGTTGACCACATAGGCCACCCCGGCCAGCATGTCAGATAGGGCCAGGTTACCGATGAGGAAGTACATGCGGCTGTGGAAGCGTTTGTTCCTCCATAACGCCAGCAGCACTGTAACGTTCTCCAGCACGATGAGGATACAGATGAGGAGGAGGACAGCAGTCTTACAGACCCCACTGCTCCTCGGCCGACCCCACTTCCCAGAGTGGTTGTAGTGGGCCACGATCACAGGGTTCATCCCCTCCTCAAAGACATTCTCCATCCTGCCTGGCCCTGGCCTGGCCTTCCCCCTTCACGCAGCAGAGGGCGCCACAACACAGCAGACTGCAGACAGAGGATCTACTGACATCTGGCACTGTTGTTATCACACTCTTTATTGGGAGCTGTTGGATAAAATGTGTTAAAATGAGTATTGCTAATTAAGTAAGAACTTTATTCCGATTGAAATATTAAATATGCTGATTAAACTCATGGGAAGTTAGTCAAATAATTCTAATAATACACTGATACAATAATTTTGTGTCACACCTCAGTTAGTTTGAAAACTTTTGTAGCCTAAAATGTATATTCTATGGTAATGTTTAAATTAATAATGATAAAATCATAAATTCCATTTAAGATTAGATTTTTTATGTAATAGTATTTATATTTGTATTCAAATAAGTTATTTAGGAACATGTGGATACATACTATTCTCCATATTTGATAGAATGTGTTTCTCCCAATCTTCCCATCTTAATAGAATTAGACTGAAGATGTCATGGATGGTAATTTACATGTTCCATAATTACTTCGAGGCACTTTTAAATCCTTATTTCTAACGTTTGAAACATTTATGTTCACTGTGCCACACATATCACTAGAATGAAACAGGATTTTCATCATTGTTATGAAAAGGTGAATTTAGTTCAAATTATAAAGATCAATCAATCAATCTTACCTGTCAGACAGTTTACAACTCCATCGCAGATAACTTGTAGCATATGGATATTTTCTTGACAGATATGGTCATTAAAAAAGCGGTGCTTCAATAACCAAATATTCATTGCGTCGTGGCATCGATTCCATATTTTATTCCGGATATTAAAAGTCGCAATATAAATAAAGCTGTTATTGTAGGCTAATTCCCGGTAGAGTTTCATTCCGATAAAGCCCACAACTCCATACGTCGAACTCTTTAGTGGTCCTTCTGTGACTTCTCTGAAACGTTCAACTAATTTCTCCCCAACCTGGAATAGGGCGGGTTCATCCCGTATTCCCAAACCCATTCTCAAGCAATTAGTATAAGAGAGTCATGAGCGGCCAAATGTCGAATGGGATGCTGATGTTTGACTAGCTAAATAGAGCAAGGTATCACTTACTGTAGCTGGGGTGGAGAGGTTTGATTTTTAATTACTTTTAGACTCCGGTAGTCTCTGTGTGTAGTTTTCTATGTCAGACGTCATTTCAACGTCTAGTTTTGATTTATTTACATTTGGTTGAGTTGTAAACGAACGTGAATTAAAAGTTAATTTCACCATGTAATTGGATTTAGGTTAAAAGCTGAGTGAAAAAAGATTAAATTACCTTATGTGACTTTTTGCAAAATCCAATTTTTTGCAATATTTTGACTTTTTGCAAATCCAATTCGTTTTCCATGTTGATTCAACGTCTTCACAGATTTTTGGGGTTGAAATTAAGTGGTTTGTTTTTTCACTTTTTTGTTTCCATTACACAGTAAATGCCAAGGTAAATTACTAGTTTTAGGCTAGAAACACACTTAACTGTCTCCTTGTGTGTAACGCTGTACTTGTCTTTGGTTGCCTACCATACATACAGTTTCGGAAAGTATTCACACCCCTTGGCCTTTTCCATATTATAAAATTGATGAAATTAAAAATGTTCCTCATCAATCTACACACAATACCCTAGAATGACAAGGTTACAACAGGTTTTTTAGGAATACCTTATTTACATAAGTATTCAGACCCTTTGCTATGAGACTCGAAATTGAGCTCAGGTGCATCCTGTTTCCATTGATCATCCTTGAGATGTTTCTACAACTTGATTGGATTCCACCTGTGGTAAATTCAATTGATTGGGCATGATTTGGAAAGGAAAACAACTGTCTATATAAGGCCCCACAGTTGACAGTGCATGTCAAAGCAAAAACCAAGCCATGAGGTCGAAGGAATTGTCCGTGCACCTCCAAGACAGGATTGTGTCGAGGCACAGATCTGGGGAAGGGTACCAAAAAATGTCTGTAGCATTGAAGGTCCACAAGAACACAGTGGCCTACATCATTCTTAAATGGAAGAAGTCTGGAACCATCAAGACTCTTCCTAGAGCTGGCCGCCTGGCCAAACTGAGCAATCTGGGGAGAAGGGCCTTGGTCAGGGAGGTGACCAAGATGCCGATAGTCACTCTAACAGAGCTCCAGAGTTCCTCTGTGGAGAGGGGTGAACCTTCCAGAAGGACAACCATCTCTGCAGCACTCCACCAATCAGGCCTTTATGGTAGAGTGGCCAGATGGAAGCCACTCCTCAGTAAGAGGCACATGACAACCAGCTTGGAGTTTGCCAAAAGGCACCTGAAGACTCTCAGACCATGAGAAGCAAGATTCTCTAGTCAGATGAAACTAAGATTGAACTCATTGGCCTGAATGCCTAATGTCATGTCTGGAGGAAACATGGCACCATCCCTACGGTGAGCATGGTGGTGGCAGCATCATGCTGTGGGGATTTTTTTCAGCGTCAGGGAATGGGAGACTAGTCAGGATCGAGGGAAAGATGAACGGAGCAAAGTACAGAGCGCTCAGGACTTCAGACTGGGCCGAAGGTTCACCTTCCAACAGGACAACGACCCTAAGCACACAGCCAAGACAGTGGCTTTGGGACAAGTCTCTGAATGTCCTTGAGTAGCACAGCCAGAGCCTGGACTTGAACTCAATCAAACATCTCTGGAGAGACCTGAAGATACCTGTACAGCGACACTCCCCATCCAACCTGAAAGAGCTTGAGAAGATCTGCAGAGAAGAATGGGAGAATCTCCCCAAATACAGGTGTGCTAAGCTTGTAGTGTCATACCCAAGAAGGCTCGAGGCTGTAATCGTAATCGTACTGAGTAAAGGGTCTGAATACTTATGTAAATGTGGTATTTCCTTTTATTATTATTTTTATCCAATTTTTGCTTTGTCATTATGGGGTATTGTGTGTAGAATGATGAGGGAAAAAACTGTTTAAGCCATTTTAGAATAAGGCTGTAACTTTACAAAATGTGGAAAAAGTCAACGTGTCTGAATAATTTCCGAATGCACTGTATTTGTTACTATTCAAATGATTTCCTCTCTCTGTCTCTACTTTTTGCAACAGGTATTTTGCACATTGTGAGTCATTCCTCAAATCAAATGTACGCCCATACCACAACCATCGAATCCACTTTGAAATGGCTCACATACACACATTGCCAAACAAAGGGAGAAAAAAGATTAGCTCGGATGAAACTAACGCAAGGTGGTATAAAACAAACAAAATAATGTTCATGCTCGGATGGTTTGTTTATTTGCCTTCTGAGATATTCTCCCAGCTGACAGGTCAAGAAACAACAGTTTATAAACCTTCATATCCATGCTTTGATCAGACATAGTTTTTCATGTTCAGAATGAAGAATTCATTTTCTCTTGGCCCTTCCTGTGTGTGGGATAGGTTACCCCTCTCCCACTGCCCTGCCTGTCCACAGCAGATGAGGTGACACGGTCACACACATTCTCTCACACAGGATCATATGGTCACTCACACTCTCTAAATTACAGGATGTGAAGTTTCTCCCTGGCCTAACACATTGTGACATGAACTGGCTGACTTGAACAGAATGACCAAAACAGGAGGGACAGGGGACACAGAAAAACTACAGCTGAACATTTTGGAACTTGAGGCAGACATTCTGAGTGCTGTGTCTGACCCTGTCACCTCAGCCCCACCCCCGTCCCCCTCGTCCCCATCCCCCTCTCCACTTCGCAGTGGGCTCTCTCCCATATTGTGTTGATAGTCCAGGCAGCACATTCCTAGTATAGTATTCCCCAGGGAAAAGTGGCCCAATCTATTATTATGACCGTTAGATAGTACACTGGCAGGAAAATGCTAAGTGGAGAATTAGGTTGCCATTGCATGCCATTTTCTCGGCTGCTTGCTACATTTCTCAAAATACAATTTTATTGTCACATGCTTCGTAAACAACAGGTGTAGACTAACAGTGAAATGCTTACTTACAGGCCCTTCCAAACAATACACAGAGAATTTTTTTGAAATAATAGAAAAATAATAACACAAGGAATAAATATATAATGAGTAATGATAACTTGGATATATCCACAGAGTACCCGTACCTAGTCGAGGTAATCAGAGAGATAAAGTGACTAGGCGACAGGATAGATAAAACAGTAGCAGCAGCATATGTGATGAGTCAAAACAGTTCAAAAAGGGTCAATGCAAATAGTTAATCAATAGCTACCAGGACTAACTATTTAGCAGTCTAATAGCTTGGGGGTAGAAGCTGTTCAGGATCCTGTTGTTTCCAGACTAGCTGCATCGGTACCGCATGCAGTGCGGTCTATGACTTGGGTGGCTGGAGTATTTGACAACTTGTAGGGCCTTCCTCTGACACTGCCTGGTATAGATGTCCTGGATGGCAGTGAGCTCGGCCCCAGTGATGTACTGTGCCGTACACACTACCATCTGTAGCGCCTTGCAGTCGGATGCCAAGCAATGGTGCACCTGTCGATGGTGCAGCTGTACAGTATTCACCTTTGGAAAACAACACTGCCTCCCCAAAACAAATCCAAGACTCTCAATAGAGAGACTCTCTCAGTAAAGACTCTCTAAACGATCAAACGGTATTATTTGTCGTCTAGTGCAATGGCACAACAGATATGTATTGTAACCATCAAAAGACATGATGCATTATCTGTTTGTCAAAGAGGAATTGGTACGAAATGGCAATCAAACATTTTATAGAAGTGAGTTGTATTCTTGTTCTCCGAATTAAAGAAATATCTGAAAGCAGTAATCATTTTCTACTATTTATCATTGCAAAAGTGTTCCCGATCGATAGAAGGTTGCATAATTAATGTTATAAAGGTGTACTATAGGCCTAGGGTAAACATGAATCAAATGAAGTCCATCAAAAGTACTCAGGTCCAAGAAGGTAGTTACTACAACACAAACTGTAACATACGCACAGTAGTTAGACCTACAATAGGTTGTGAGGCTATACTTGGCTAACAAACCCCTCCAAAACATTATCGGGCCTCTGCAATAGGTCCAGAGCGGTTTGAACAGAGAGGCTGAGAATGGAGGGAGAGATAGAGACTGAGCGAGGGGAATTGAGGAGGAGAGGACGGATGGGACTGAGCGCAGACAACTGAATAGGAGGAGAGGGGGATGGAGAGAAGCGGGGATAGAGACTGCGAGAATGTGTATGAGGCTGTGAGAGCAAAGGATTGGGTAAGAGGGGTGGAGGGGACTGTGAGATTTGGCTGTGTAAGTGAGTGTGAAGTGTTACAGGCGGTCTGGCCCTCTCACACGTCAGCCCCAGGCCCTGCAGATTAATGAATGGCACCCAGCACTGTTGACTTTACCCTGACCGACAAGAGATGTGCAGACACTCTGACAACTCATTTATAACCATATTAAAACACACCAGAGCTCTTGTTGTTGCAAGCATAGTGATTTCCTGGATATACAGTATGGCGCCGTGGGGAGAGGAAATACAGCTATGGGTCAAGAGAGAACATTTGGGTTTTTCAAGAGTCTAGGTTTACAATCGTGTGTTTGTGTGTGTGTGTGTACGCTTATGCTTTTGTTGTGTACGTGTGTGGCACTGTGAGTTAAGGCTGTCTGACGCACAGTTTGGCAGTGAGTTAGCTTGTTTGGAATGTAAAGTTTAGTGGGAACTGGGGGGGTGGTTCTATGGTGGAAAGGGAGGCCCTCTTGTGCCTTCACCTTTCTGCCCCAGCCCCCCCCCCCCCCCCCCCCCCCCCAATCTACCCTCTCTCCTTTCCTCCTCCGCTCCTCACTGAAACAGTTACACAAGAATGAAACATGCTTCTCAACCAACCCTCACGTTCTCAATGTTTACCCTTTGAGTTTGGATTTCATCAGACTTGTACAGGATATCCTGGAACTCTGACAAACACAACATTAGCACAACAGATAGGATTTTATCAGAGAAGTATTATTTTAGATTACTGTGAGGCCAGCATCTGTTTCTCCATCACATTTCAGTCAGTCTGATATCCCTCTATAGGTGGTCTTGATTAGAGCTCTGAGAGCTGATAGTCTATCTGGACATGTATACCTAACTGTTATCTGGACAGTATGTGGCCCCTACAGGGTCCAGGTGGCAGACAGTCTGAGGAGCAGCCCTGCTTCACTCCTGAGATAGCTATTTATAATGGAGAGGTATGTGTACGTGACTGCAGGTTGAAGTTTCCTGTAGGCACTTAACAGTAGGCAGTGGCACAGATCTAGGATCAGCTTACCCTCCCTAGATTCTAACTGTAAGCCCGTATGTGCTTTTTTGTATGAGTACAGAATGTCACTGAAATTTTCTTCGAAAAATCTAATTTTCTTCCAGAAAGTGGGTTGTCGAGGTCACTTCCTGTTCCTGAAAAGAAGTAATCAGTTAACAGGAAGTCTGATGAGAGAAACAGATGACAAGATGGATGAAAGTTTACTCAACTGAGCTGTGTAGATTTCCATACTGAGCAAAACAATCAGACAGCAGATAAAAAGCACAATCAAGGTGAGCAAAGACATTGATTGGTTGATGATCTTACGGTGACAATGCCTTGTTTATGTGCTAGTCAGAACTAGGAAACTCTGACATTTCCGACTGTCTAACTGGTTGTAGTTCTACACGTGCTGCGTTCAACCAGTTGGCAAGTCGAAAATCCCAGAGTTTCCTAGTTCCAACTAGCTCATAAACGTGGCACAATAGACGGAGGAATGAAGAAAAATATTTTTGAAAAAAAGCAGAAGATAATGTACTGATGAGAGTTTACTATGTTGAGTTTAATGTGGTAAGAAACCAGTGGAAACTGAGCTTAAAGTTTAGTGACCCAGCAGGGAGGTTTTAATAGCAAACAAAACATAATAATAAAATGTCCTATTACTCAAAAATGGACATTAAAGTGCTTGTGAACATGGTGCTACAATACATCAAAATAAGGTTTTTTCTTATCACTGTCCCATCTTTGACCCATCATTATCTTCTTTCACATCTGTTGTCGGTTAGAACATACATTTTTTGTGGCCTTCATTTATTTTCCTTGTGATCATGGCCTTAAACACTAAATAAAGTTCTGGCCTTTGCCTTACCAAATAACTTAAAAATAACTTGGACCTCAGTCATGTAAACAAGCCTGCCCTTTGATTCTGCCCGATTCTCTCAGCACTGCTACGCTG
Organism: Salvelinus namaycush; assembly: GCF_016432855.1. Classification (NCBI taxonomy): domain Eukaryota; kingdom Metazoa; phylum Chordata; class Actinopteri; order Salmoniformes; family Salmonidae; genus Salvelinus; species Salvelinus namaycush. Next base: position 18,131,906 of record NC_052316.1, read on the forward strand.
ATGCCTGGGAATGCTTGTATATCAAATCAAATCTTTATTTGTCACATTTGTCACATGCGCCGAATAGTGTAGACCTTACCGTGAATTGCATACTTACAAGCCCATAACCAACAGTGCATTTCAAGAAAGAGTTAAGAAAATATTTACCAAAAGTGACACAATAAAGTAACAATAACGAGGCTATATATATATATATACAGGGGGTACCGGTATGGATTCAGTGTGCGGGGGTTCAGGTTAGTTGAAGTAATTTGTACATGTAGGTAGGGGGGAAGTGACTATGCATAGATAATAGTCTGGTGGCCATTTGATTAATTGTTCAGCAGTCTTATGGCTTGGGGGTAGAAGCTGTTTAGGAGCATTTTGGTCCTAGACTTGGCGCTCCGGTACCGCTTGCTGTGCGGTAGCAGAGAGAACATTCTATGACTTGGGTGACTGGAGTCTCTGACAATTTTTTGAGCTTTCCTCTGACACTGCCTAGTATATAGGTCCTGGGTGGCAGAAAGCTTGACCCCAGTGATGTACTGGGCCATACGCACTACCCTCTGTAGCGCCTTACAGTCAGATGCCGAGCAGTTGCCAAACCAGGCGGTGATGCAACCGGTCAGGATGCTCTTGATGGTGCAGCTGTAGAACCTTTTGAGGATCTGGGGACTCATGCCAAATCTTTTCAGTCTCCTGAGGGGGAAAAGGTGTTGTCATGCCCTCTTCACGACTGTCTTGTTGTGTTTGGACCATGATAGTTTGTTGGTGATGTGGACACCAACGAACTTGAAACTCTTGACCCGCTCCACTACAGCCCTGTTGATGTTAATGGGGGCCTGTTCGGCCCGCCTTTTCCTGTAGTCCACGATCAGCTCCTTTGTCTTAATCACATTGAGGGAGAGGTTTTGTCCTTGCACCGCACTGCCAGGTCTCTGACCTCCTCCCTATGTTGTGTCGTCAGCAAACTTAATGATGGTGTTGGAGTCGTGTTTGGCCATGCAGTCGTGGGTGAATGGGGAGTACAGGAGGGGACTAAGTACACACCCCTGAGGGGCCCCAGTGTTGTGGATCAACATGGAAGACATGTTGTTACCTACCCTTACCACCTGGAGGCGGCCCGTCAGGAAGTCCAGGATCCAGTTGCAGAGGGAGGTGTTTAGTCCTAGGGTCCTTAGCTTAGTGATGAGCTTTGTGGGCACTATGATGTTGAACGCTGAGCTGTAGTCAATGAACAGCATTCTCACATAGGAGTTCCTTTTGTCCAGGTGGGAAAGGGCAGTGTGGAGTGCGATTGAGATTGCGTCATCTGTGGATCTGTTGGGGCGGTATCCGAATTGGAGTAGGTCTAGGGTTTCCGGGAGGATGCTGTTGTTGTGAGCCATGACCAGCCTTTCAAAGCACTTCATGGCTACCGACGTGAGTGCTACGGGGCGGTAATCATTTAGGCAGGTTACCTTCGCTTCCTTGGGTACAGGGACTGTTGTGGTCTGCTTGAAACATGTAGGTATTACCAGACTCGATCAGGGAGAGGTTGAACATGTCAATGAAGACACTTGCCAGTTGGTCCATGCATGCTTTGGGTACATGTCCTGGTAATCCATCTGGCCCCGTGGCTTTGTGAATGTTGACCTGTTTAAAGGTCGTTATCACACAGTCATCCAGAACAGCTGGTGCTCTCGTGCATGCTTCAGTTGCTTGCCTCGAAGTGAGCATAAAAGGCATTTAGCTCGTTTGGTAGGCTCGCATTACTGGGCAGCTTGCGTCTGGGTTTCCCTTTGTATAAGCCAGACTCCTGCATGTGTATGTGTGTTTTCATCTCTGCTGGTATGTGTTCCCGCATCTACAGGTGTGTAAGAGTGTACAGTATGTCTGAGGGTACTGTAACTCGGTTGACTCCAGTCTGTGCACAGAACTATAACCTAAATGTGACTTCAATGAGCCAATTATGGACAGAACAGTAGTTCAACTGCGTCTCTCGGGTGGGGGGGGGGGGGGGGGGGGGGATATTTTGGCTGTCTGGACAATATCTAGTCTGCTGCCGCATAGGCTGAGGTCAGAGCATGATAGTCCCAAGAGGCTATGGAATGCTCAAGTGTTCCAGTGTGTGTCGCTCCAGACTCCTCTTTTCCATAAGGAGGAGAGCGGGACCAGAGGGCCCCCTCACCCTGGGCCTGACCAGCTGGGCCTCCGAGGGATTGCAGCTGGAGCCTGAGAAAGGGCTTACCCACCAACTAGACCCAGGCCAAGCCCAATTGTACTCCTTACTTATTACTGTGCAGTGGTTGGTTTCAGGGAATGCGTCGCAAACTCTTACAACTTCCTCACTGCACATCAATGCAGCTGCTTTGTTTGTTTGGTTTGGTTCAGCAATGCTGGTTGGGTTGGACAAGCAAGCAATGCTTTTGGGGGAGTTGTTTGTTGAATGAGCCTTTGATTTTGTTTGAGTCTGTATTTAAAGAGGGAGTTGTGAGGGAGAGAGAGGTTAGGTGGTGTGGAGGGTGTCTATGCGTGTATAGGCTTGGCTGTGTATATTTGTACATAGAGTGTGTGTGTTTGTGATTGCGGCAGGGGTCTCCCAGAACGTGACCCTGCTGTGTGTGACTGTGTGAATAGAGCGGACCCCTGGCCTCTGGCTGCTGATGTTAGCTTCTCTGACTGGGAGTCACAGTGAGTGATTCACCAAACAAAGAGCTGAGATGGAGATCTGCAGAGGTAGCAGGCAGTGGCACTGCTGATCCAGCAACAAGAATAAAACAGACTGGGTATGGAGCAAGGCTGCCCAAACAGACTCCATGGATTTTCGGTCTTTACAAGCCAGAATGTTGACAATTTAGTTTACAATTAATTTACTGGTTGTCTGTGCTGTTGGAACTTTTGAAGGTAGGAGGTGGAGATCCCCAAGAAAGTGTTGTTTACCCGACCTTTTTGTGGCGCCGGTAGGTTTTGCCACTTGTATTTTCAATCTCGACACATTGCACGTAATGCACAATATGTAAACAATAGCCGAATGTAACCGAACGTAGTTGACCGAAGCACGTTTCCTCACAATCAGCTGGAAGTGTTTGCCAATCGGTCTGGGGTTCGGTTAGGCTCAGCCATATTGTGCAAGTGTTTGTCACCTGCAAATTGCATCAGCATTGAACATTTAAAAAAAGGAAACACAAACCGATTGTCACTTGTGCTCCCTCTCCGGTCTATAGGTCACCAGGCTGCTCGTTATGGTGCACACCTGTCACCATCGTTACGCGGACCTGCGCGTCATCAGACTCACCTGGACTCTGTCACTTCCCTATATATGTCACTCCCTTTGGTTCCTTCCCCAGGCGTTATTATGTCTGTTCCTGTGTCATGTCTGTGCGTTGTTCGTGTTTCTTATTTTGCATTATGTTGTGTTTATTTATTAAAACACTCACTCCATAAACTTGCTTCCCGACTCTCAGCGCACATCGTTAAACCGATATATAGACCAGTGTACTGAAGGTCAGGTTGATAACACTTCCCTGTGGATATTTTGTATTAGATTACCTTTGACATGGGGACAAAACCGGCAGACAACAGGTAAAGTAAGTTAAAATGTTTGTTCAACATTCTGACTTGTAATGGGACTGTTCAGGAATGCTGAGCCTACATGTTAGAGACAAGTATGTAAGTATTTCACTCTTGGATTCTAAAAGAGGCTAGGAGCAGGGCTCCCCAAAGCTCTCTGGCACCAGAGACAAGTCTCCAGAACACTAGGCTAAAAACACACTTCACATCTAATTACCCTGCACTACTCTGACATCTGATAGCCCCAAACTAAACTACACCACTTACAGCAATGTGACCCAATTTAGGAAGGTGAGCGTAAGACTCATTTTCCTACTTCACAAGAGAGACGTTAGAAAGGGAGAAAAATCTTCCCTCTGAGATTCCCATCAAATAAGAAATGTACACTTTTTCCCAGCAAGATATGTTGTTTTGAATTTTATTGGCTTGGGAATTCCAGAGATTTGTGAGAAAGGAACTGGCTGTGAGAAAAAAAATCAGCTTTAATGATCCATGTTGTAACCTATCAGTTTGGTTATCTATAAATAGATTTATGATGATTGACACATGATTGACACATGATTTAATTGCATTAGAGAGAATGTTTTAAGTGTTTTAATTGAAAACTTAACATATCTGTCACGTTCTGACCCTAGTTATTGTGTTTATCCTTTGTTTTTTGGTCAGGACGTGAGCTGGGTGGGCATTCTATGTGTTGTGTTTCTATGTTGGGTTTAATGTGTTGCCTGATATGGTTCTCAATTAGAGGCAGGTGTTTGACGTTTCCTCTGATTGAGAACCATATTATGGTAGGCTGTTCTCACTGTTTGTTTGTGGGTGATTGTCTTCCGTGTCTGTATGTATGTTCGTACCACACGGGACTGTAGCGTTGGTTTGTAGTCTGTACCTGTTCGTGCGTTCTTCGTGTATTTGTAAGTTCTCATGTTTTAGGTCAGTCTACGTCGTTTATTTGTTTTGTAGTTTGTTAAAGAGTTTTCGTGTTTCGTCGTTTCTGTTAATAAATATTTATTATGTCTTCACAACCCGCTGCATTTTGGTCTGATCCCTACTCCTCCTCTTCAGACAAAGAGGAGGAGAGAAGCCGTTACAGAATCACCCACCCACAAAGGATCAAGCAGCGGGGAAAAGGGCAGCGACAGCAACAGCAGAAATCCCAGGACTCCTGGACATGGGAGGAGATTTTGAACGGAGAAGGACCCTGGGCACAGGCTGGGGAGTATCGCCGCCCCAAAGCTGAGCTGGAGGAAGCGAAAGCTGAGCGGCGGCGATATGAGGAGGCAGCAAGGCAGCGCGACAGGTACGAGAGGCAGCCCCATATTTTTTTGGGGGGGGCTAGAGAGGAGTGTGGCTAAGCCAGGTAGCAGACCTGAGCGCACTCCTCGTGCTTATTATAAGCAACTCGTCACTGGTCAGGCACCGTGTTATGCGGTTAAGCGCACGGTGTCGCCAGTGCGTGCCCATAGCCCGGTGCGCTATAGGGCAGCCCCCCGAAAGTGTCGTGTGAGTGTGGGCATCCAGCCGGGGCGTATTGTGCCTGCTCAGTGCGTCTGGTCTCCGGTACGCAGTTTCGGTCCAGGGTATCCTGCGCCGGCTCTGCGTGCTGTGTCTCCGGGGCGCTGGGAGGGTGCAGTGCTTCCTATGCCTACGCTTCGCTCGTACCGGGCAAATGTGGGAGTGGAGCCTAAGGGAGAGGTGCGCGTAGTAGGCACTAGATCTCCAGTGCTCATCCACAGCCCGGTTCAACCTGTGCCTGCACTCTGGAGGGTACGGGCTGGAGTAGTACTCCAGCCTGGGGGAGTGGTGCCAAGGCTGCGCACCAGGGCTCCAGTGCTCCCTCACAGCCCGGTCCTTCAGGTGCCTCTTAACATCAAGCCTCCTGTAGGTCTCTCCAGCCTGGTGGGTCCTGTGGCAGCCCCACGCACCAGGCTGTCTCTCCGTCTCCTCCCTACAGGTGTGCCCGTCTGCCCAGAGCCGCCTGCACTGCCAGTCTGCCCAGAACTGCCCGTCTGTCCCGAGCCGTCAGAGCTGCCCGTCTGTCCAGAGCAGTCAGAGATGCCCGTCTGTCCCGAGCCGTCAGAGCTGCCCTTCTGTCCCGAGCCGTCAGAGCTGCCCGTCTGTCCCGAGCCGTCAGAGCTGCCCGTCTGTCCCGAGCCGTCAGAGCTGCCCGTCTGTCCCGAGCCGTCAGAGCTGCCCGTCTGTCCCGAGCCGTCAGAGCTGCCCGTCTGTCCCGAGCCGTCAGAGCCGTCCGCCAGACAGGAGCAGCCAGAGCCGTCCGCCAGACAGGATCAGCCAGAGCCTTCCGCCAGACAGGAGCAGCCAGAGCCTTCCGCCAGACAGGAGAAGCCAGAGCCTTCCGCCAGACAGGAGCAGCCAGAGCCTTCCGCCAGACAGGAGCAGCCAGAGCCGCCAGCCAGCCATGAGCAGCCAGAGCCGCCAGCCAGCCATGAGCAGCCAGAGCCGCCAGCCAGCCAGGATCCGCCAGAGCCAGCCAGCCAGGATCCGCCAGAGCCAGCCAGCCAGCATCCGCCAGAGCCAGCCAGCCAGGATCCGCCAGAGCCAGCCAGTCCGGAGCGGTCCCTCAGTCCGGGGCTGCCCCTAAGTCCAGCGGGACCCATGTCTAGGGTTCCCAGTCCAAGGTCGGTGGCGAGGGTCGCCACCTTGAGGAGGCCACAGAAGCGGACAAATACAAGGGTGAAGTGGGGTCCACGTCCTGCGCCAGAGCCGCCGCCGCGGACAGATGCCCACCCAGACCCTCCCCTATAGGTTTAGGTGGTGCGGTCGCAGTCCGCACCTTGGGGGGGGGGGGGTACTGTCACGTTCTGACCCTAGTTATTGTGTTTATCCTTTGTTTTTTGGTCAGGACGTGAGCTGGGTGGGCATTCTATGTGTTGTGTTTCTATGTTGGGTTTAATGTGTTGACTGATATGGTTCTCAATTAGAGGCAGGTGTTTGACGTTTCCTCTGATTGAGAACCATATTATGGTAGGCTGTTCTCACTGTTTGTTTGTGGGTGATTGTCTTCCGTGTCTGTATGTATGTTCGTACCACACGGGACTGTAGCGTTGGTTTGTAGTCTGTACCTGTTCGTGCGTTCTTCGTGTATTTGTAAGTTCTCATGTTTTAGGTCAGTCTACGTCGTTTATTTGTTTTGTAGTTTGTTAAAGAGTTTTCGTGTTTCGTCGTTTCTGTTAATAAATATTTATTATGTCTTCACAACCCGCTGCATTTTGGTCTGATCCCTACTCCTCCTCTTCAGACGAAGAGGAGGAGAGAAGCCGTTACAATATCCCAGACAGCAGTCAAATGATGTTAGCTACTGACTCAGCTGCCATTCTTCCAGACCCTAGCTGTCCTTAAGATGACAATCACTACATTGCCATCCTTCGTAACATATTAGATTTGATCAAGCAGTGTTGCTTGTGTTAAGAAACCAATAACTAGCCTGCTAATATTGTTGCACTCGCTAAGTCTAGGGGTCTTAGGCCTAGTTAACTGTTCACTAACCTGATTTGATGTGTGCAAAAATGTGAGAAGTAAGCGTATGCAACCAGCCACCTTACCTTAGGTCCAGACCTCTTGGTCGGCCAGTCCAAGTGGATTATTATTTGTTCAGATGGTGACGAAACCTAAATATGTACAAATAGGAAAAAATATCAAAGGCATGCCTAAAACTAAAGGCCTCATGGCCACCAAAGAAAACTAGCAGCAACTAAACTACCCCCCCCCCCCCTCCCCTCCATATCATAACACTTGAGCATGAACGTGACTATGAATCCACATCTTATCTGGTAGACATGACAATGAGGATGGTTTTTGTGGGTCAGATCATATGACAATGAGGATGGTTCATGTTTTTGTGGGTCAGATCTTCAACATATGAGGCTGTATATGGAGCCAATTTCCTAAATGGTTTGAAAATAGAACAACAGCCATTCTACAGTAGCCTACAGCGATTCATAAAACCTTATTGTAAATGTCAAGGCTTGTAACTGTACTGTGTAACCAGGCTGTGTTTTATATGACCCATTTCACTGGTTCCATGCCTTCCTGTGGGCCCATGTAGGAGTTGATGGCATGGATAAAGGCCCCGGGGCATCTTGGTGGCACATGTACCTCCAGGTGTGCCTGTCTGCGGCCCGGTGTTGTCCCAGTGTTGGCCCGGTGTGGCCCATCTGTGTTTATGAGAGTAGGACAGCATGACAGGCAATGGTTATTGTCGAATTTGCAGTGCCCAGCCCCCTGCAGCCAAACATCTGTTGGTGTCTATAAATGTGGCCTGTGCACATGTGTCAGTACTCTGGGGTTACAGAGGGCGTCATGCCACAGTGCTTGATGAAAAAGAGCTGCAGTGAGCACGGTGCCGCTCTGTTTATTGATGGAGGTGGACGGAGACAGAAGAGAGGAGGACTGCAGGCGGAATTTGGTGTGAAAATAAACGAGTCTGGCCGCAGACAGTGGAGGGAACAATGATGTTTCAGAGCCGGACCGGCCTGCTGGATGCCCTCTGTGTAAACACAGGCATTATCTTCATGAGCTCATCCTTTCCTATTAGACTGGACTAGAGCAACTTTCACTGTTCCTACATAACATTACAGTATTAGCACCATACACAGCCACACCCGTGCTGTTGAGGAGAGCTAAGTGAACTGTTCCTACTGCCCCTTCTCACAGTTAGAATAATACTTACAGTACATCATACTTACACTATGCACAGCGGATGTGCTCATACTAACACAACACAAAATGATGAAGAACTAAGTAATAATGTTTTGATGGTGTTAATATGGATTGTGAGTACTGGCATGGGAGATATACATCATAAATCACTTTGAGGAATGGTGATACAGTTTTTCTGAAATCTCAACTTGTCACACTAGAACACTCTCCAGTAGTATTTGCCTACACACATCATAACTTGGGCATTTTCTCATCAACCACACGGGTGATGTGGCCATCAGGAAAGACTTCATCAACACTGAATAGCCTCACATTAAATCAAATTTGTGTTTCTAAATGGGTCATTGAACCTAATAGTTTCCATATTGCATCAGGCCTAAAGAATTGTTTTCCATGGATGAGATCCAAAAGATGAAGAAGTGATGTGAGTGAACTGCTCTCAGTGGACTGTGTCTTACCAGACGGCCACCACAGTACTTACTTTGCATTGTTTTTGCCTTTGAATGTTTCACTTAAAGAAATAGTCACAGATGCTTAAAGGAAAGGGTGCACTTGAAGAGGGACGACTACCAAAAATAATAAAGGTCTTATAACATCACTACCTACCGTATAGAATACTTTATTCTGGATTCTAAAAGTAATCAATGCCTTATATCACAAACATAATTTCACATAACAGTACATTATTTGATACCAGCAGTGATGTATCTGACAAAGTATGATTGGTTCAATGAGTTAGTTTGCTTGGATTTTGTGTCTGTTCTTGACCATGTCCGTTCTTGAACTGAGGTATCAACAGTGATTTGAAAAGGATAAGGTGACTAACCTTGCTTTAACAGAAGAAAAAAAACATTGTTGTGTTTGATTAGTTTACAGCTTACAAGATCTGACAATCATGTAATGATGCCATAACCTGACTTGACTTACTTGACAAGCAAACCCAGTCCGAGAACATTTACATCTATATATCTTAACCAGTTTTATTGTTTTGTCAAGTTGTCATGTAGTTAACAATGGCAAACACGTTTAAGAGCCGTTAGAAGAAGCTGCTGAGCAGTGAGAACTCTTAAAGAGAAAACCATTGAGAAGTGACATTTCTAACTGCTCATACCAATCTGGAGAGACAGCAGGTCATGTTCGATTAGGCTGATCCTAACAGGGGTGTGATTGTGTCCAGTATCTATGCCACATGTGTATACACAAGTCCTCTAAAGGTTTCTGAAAGCCCTGTGTGTGTCTGTGCGTCACTGACTTAATGACACTACTTACTCTCTAATTCACACTCGGGTCGGTGTGCTTGCTTGAAAAAACAACATAGACATTGAGCCAACACAGAATCCGTTGTGTCACTCAGTGTGGAAGTGGATACATTCACTGGCGTGTTTGAGCTTTTTTGATATGATAAAAATTGAATTCAGGTGATCCTTTTATTGCATCAAACTCATTTAGCCTGTTTTCATAGCAGGAATGTGAAAAGTGTTACACATTTCAATTGATTATTTTCAATCCAATTCAACATACGGCGTGTGGAGGGTTTGGGGGTAGAAAAAAACAGAGTGGATGGAAAATAAATATTGAAGAGGGAGGAGTGGAACTCCCTCACAGAAAGGACAGGGAAGGAGAGAGGGAAAGGCCAAAACAGGGCAGAGCCGTACACGTCTTTCCCCTCCAGTGGTTTTATTTGAGCCGATTGCGTCTCACAGGAAATGCCCTCCAATGTTTCCACAAGTGGTCTTTCTAATAACAACAGCTTATTAATACGACACTGATACACTAAGTACTGCCACGTAGCACCACCCTAATATCATCATTGGTCCTCATCATTGGTCCTCATCATTGGTCCTCATCATTGGTCCTCATCATTGGTCCTCATCATTGGTCCTCATCATTGGTCCTCAATGATGCCATAACCACTTCATTTTATCGCCACCATGAATCATTAATGATGCCTCCTCAGGTTGTTGACTCTTTGAGTCTACTGCATTTCATGGTGACATTGCTGTGGCACAGTGACTCAAAATCCACAAGCAGCTGATCTGCCATATGACATGTGGTTACCAAAGAATGGGCATGACTGAGTTTTTGTAAGATCTCTAAAGGTTTAACCCCTTTGTCTCTTCGTCAACAGAATGATGGTGATCTGTCAAATCTCTTTCCCAGTTACACAAAGGATGTCTCAGTCTTAGAAGTGATTGTTACTGGTGATAGCCCTGATATTGGTGCGAGTGTTTCTATGTAGGCTATATGTATCTTAGAGTCCCTGACCTGCTGTGATGCTGTTTGTAATAAACATGGGCTGAGCAATAATGATCTGGGGGGGGGGGGCTTGATCTTCACGGCAACAGTGGCCAGGTCAAAGGAAGGGTGAGCGTGCGGTTGGCTGGGTGACCTCCTGTGCTGTCTCAGGCTGTGTGTTGCTTTAGTGGCCAGCAGAATGGAACCTTTAAATCCCAGTTAATCTGCACTGGGAATGGGAGAGGAAGGGAACAGCGGGAGCTGAGCTCTCTACTCCTCTATGCTACTATCAGATCATCAGTGTTGTGCTCTTCAGAGACATTAACATCCTGTTTATACTAACACAGTCAGAGCGAGAGAGGCTTGATGTGGGGAGAACAAGGGATGGGGGGACCTAAGAGGGGGGAGAGGGAATGGGGTAGAGGAGGAGAAAAATAGGAAGATGGGGGGACCTAAGAGGGGGGAGAGGGAATGGAGAGGAGGAGAAAAATAGGAAGATGGGGGGACCTAAGAGGGGGGAGAGGGAATGGAGAAGAGGAGAAAAATAGGAAGATGGGGGACCTAAGAGGGGGGAGAGGGAATGGAGAGGAGGAGAAAAATAGGAAGATGGGGGGACCTAAGAGGGGGGAGAGGGAATGGAGAAGAGGAGAAAAATAGGAAGATGGGGGGACGTGTGATGAAAAATCTCATTACATTTTATTTGTCACGTTTCGTGAACAACAGGTGTAGACTAACAATGAAATGGTTACTTACGGTTAAAGATACAACAAATAGTGACATAAGGAATAAATACATAGCAAGTAATGAATAACAATAATGAGTCAAAATAACATGGTTATATACAAGGAGTACCAGTACCGAGTTGATGTGCAGGGGTATGAGGTAATTGTGGTAGCTATATACATATAGCTAGGGGTAAAGTGACTAGGCAACAGGATAGATAATAGACAGTAGCAGCAGCGTATGTGGTGAGTGTGAAAGTGTGTGTCTGGTGTCAGTATGCATGTGTGTGAGTGTTATGTGTGTGTGGGCATACAGTGCCTTCGGAAAGTATTCAGACCCCTTTACCTTTTACACATTTTGTTAGGTTATGGTGCCAGGTTTCCTCCAGACGTGACGCTTGGCATTCAGGCCAAAGAGTTCAATCTTGGTTTCATCAGACCAGAGAATCTTGTTCCTCATGGTCTGAGAGTCTTTAGGTGCCTTTTGGCAAACTCCAAGCAGGCTGTCATGTGCCTTTTACTGAGGAGTGGCTTCCGTCTGGCCACTCTACGATAAAGACTCTTATCTTACCCTTATCTCAGCTCACTGGTCACCATAGCAACACCCACCTGTAGCACGCACTCCAGCAGGTATCCCCAAAGCCAACACCTCCTCCTTTGGCTGCCTTTCCTTCCAGTTCTCTGCTGCTGGAACGAATTGTAAAAATCACTGAAGTTGGAGACTTATATCTCCCTCGCTAACTTTTAGCATCAGCTGTCAGAGCAGCTTACCGATCGCTGCAGCTGTACACAGCCCATCTGTAAATAGCCCATCCAACAAACTACCTACCTCATCCCCATATTTTTTTCTGCTCTTTTGCACATCAGTATTTCTACTTTGCACATTCTCATCTGCACATCTATCACTCAAGTGTTCATTGCTAAATTGTAATTACTTCGCCACTATGGCCTATTTATTGCCTTACCTCCTTACTTCATTTGCACACACTGTATACAGATTTTTCTATTGTGTTATTGACTGTATGTTTGTTTATCCCATGTTTATCCCATGTGTTTTTGTCGCACTGCTTTGCTTTATCTTGGCCAGGTCACAGTTGTAATTGAGAACTTGTTCTCAACTGGCCTACCCGTTTTTTTTAAAGGCCTGATTGGTGGAGTGCTGCAGAGATGGTTGTCCTTCTGGAAGGTTCTCCCATCTCCACAAAAGAACTCTAGAGCTCTGTCATAGTGACCATCGGCTTCTTGGTCACCTCCCTGACCAAGGCCCTTCTCCCCCGATTGCTCAGTTTGGCCAGGCGGCCAGCTCTAGGAAGAGTCTTGGGGGTTCCAAACTTCTTCCATTTAATAATGATGGAGACCTTCAATGCTGCAGAAATGTTTTGGTACCCTTTCCCGGATCTGTGCCTCTACACAATCCTGTCTCTGAGCTCTACGGACAATTCCTTCGACCTCATGGCTTTGTTTTTGCTCTGACATACACTCCCAATTGTGGGACCTTATATAGACAGGTGTGTGCCTTATCAAACCATGTCCAATCAATTGCATTTACCACAGGTGGACTCCAATCAAATTGTAGAAACATCTCAAGGATGATCATTGGAAACAGGATGCACCTGAGCTCAACTTCGAGTCTCATAGCAAAGGGTCTGAATACTTATGTATTTGGGTGATTCTGCAACTTTGGGCACTTTGGCCATGCAATAGTTTAGACTTTTTTTTATTGAAACACCATTTTACCAGTATTATAATTGTCTTTGATTTGTCTAGACATAATATCTGATCATGGCTGCGATCATACTATTCAGGAATTTATATATTTTTGTCATTTTTCTCAGACAGCCATACACAAATGTCATTTACATCACGTCATTAAACATACATTTTTGTTGAAAATTAAATATCATACAATTAATTTATAACACATTTCTTATACATTTGTACATGAACTTGCATTGAATATTATTTTTATGCTTTTTAAGGTTTTCCTAATATTAATAATTTAACACAACGCCGCTTTATATAAACTTGCCTTTGTGACAGCTGAAAACATTTATTTATCATGAGAAAATAAGATATTTCCACCCAACTTTTCTTTGAGATTATGATAACAACCATATGATTTCCCTATCTAAAACAAATCAATCAATGTAAATTATACATAATATAATATTTTACCCCAAAAAATATGGGTGTGGTGGAAACAAAATCTATGTAAAAGAAAAGTTTATTTTATTGCAAACATTTTGAACAACAACCTCTGTTAAACATTTAATTAATTTAAGACAAAGTAAGATTCCAAAAGTAGCCGATGGGCAGAGCTCAAGAAAGTAGGCCAGTGTTTTTGAGAGATGAGCCCAGATGGGGTAATCTGCATAGAAACAAAGTTTAACTGTACCATTTGTGGTATACCCAACACAGGTGTGGAGGGTCACCTGCTTATGAGAATCACCAAAGTGAACTGCCTGGATTTCACTGGTGTATTTACACAGGTAGTTCTCTCAGGGGCGCAACTTTGGTTTTAGAAGTGGTGATCTCCTCTTTCAGCAGATTCTCTTTTAATTCTCTGTTTGTAGTATTGGTGTCGAATGTTGTACACGTGTTTCCCCAACTTCTCTTTCAATCCTTTGTAGAAGTCCTCCAGTAGAATCTGCAGTGTGCCACACCTTTTCTTTTACTGTCAAATGTACAGTGAACTTCTCCATGTTTCCCTCTTTGTTTTTCCTTCTCTCTCTCTTCAGCTTTGTTTTTCCACTCAAACCACCATGTCTGCACAACAGCATCAAAGGTAGATGTTTTAAGCTCTTTTGCTTGGCAAAGGGAGCACTCTGTCTACATGCAATCTTTCTTCAGGTTTTCACAGCACAAAGACTCAATAAGGTTGTCATTGTTGCTGCAGCTGATCACTTTGTGATGCTGTAGTTTGTCCACCATGAACTGGAGGTTGGTGTGGGTTTTGCAGAGCCATGTGTTCCTATCCTGGACTGTTGGCTTGACAACCCAAAAGGACGTCTTTTGCAGAATTCATAGTAGGACATTTTAATCCCTGAATATTCCCTCTTAAACTTCTGATAAAGGTTCTGAATTGTGCCATTCGAGAAGAGCTTCTGCTTTTTTTCTTGTTCCTCGTTAGTGTGTCCTTTTTCCCTGTTGTTGCTCTGCAGTTGTCATCACGTTCATAGAATCTAGTGATTTTCTCTTCTGTGGCTGTGCTAATTATGTTACACTGCTTTTTCCTGGAGTATTGAAGACTTAATGGCCTGTTTTCATTTGCCCTCATTGCTTTTGCTGAAAATCCAAATTCTCTGTTTGCGACTTTGACCTGTCAGGGTTTACCAAAATTGGACCCAGAAGCAGACCAGGACAAGGTGAGTATGAAGATGGTGAGTATTTATTAATAAATGAGAACGTGGAGGTAGATAGTTCCAGGTGGTGGAGCGGGCAGCGGAGGTGTGTTGATTGGATTGGATAGGCAGATCCAAGGGATAAACAAAAACTGGCGACGAGCAGACAGGGATGGGATATGGGTTCCGGGTGAATGGCTGTAGACAGAACAAACGGAGGTAAGTTAAAGGCAAGCAAGACGTACAAAACAACAAAACAAAACAAAACAAACTCTATCAACTGGAGGCTGGTTCGTGGGCACAACATACTGTTCATGGCTAACGATCCGGCAGGGAATGGATGTCAGGTCCGGGCTTAAAACCTGTTTAGGATGGGTGTTCCGCTAGCGGAACTCCTCCCACATTCCACTGAAAAGGCAGAGCGGGAAATTCAAAAAAATTTTTTTTTTAAATATTTAACTTTCACACATTAACAAGTCCAATACAGCATTTGAAAGATAAACATCTTGTGAATCCAGAAAATATGTCCGATTTTTTAAATGTATTACAGCAAAAACACCACGTATATTTATGTTAGCTCACCACCAAATACAAAAGAGGACAGACATTTTTCACAGCACCGGTAGCATGCAGGTAGCATGCACAAAGCCAACCTAACTAACCTAGAACCAACCTAACTAACCTAGAAACAACTCCCTCAGATGACAGTCCTATAACATGTTACACAATAAATCTATGTTTTGTTCAAAAAATGTGCATATTTGAGCTATAAATCAGTTTTACATTACTGCTACCATCATAGTTACAGTCAGAAATAGCACGGGAGTAGCCAGAGTAAATACAGACACCAACGTCAACTACCTAACTACACATCATAAAACATTTCAGAAAAATATATGGTGGATAGCAAATGAAAGACAAAGATCTTGTGAATATAGCCAATATTTCCGATTTTTAAAATGTTTTACAGCGAAAACACCACGTATATTTATGTTAGCTCACCACCAAATACAAAAGATAGACAGACATTTTTCACAGCACCGGTAGCATGCAGGTAGCATGCACAAAGCCAACCTAACTAACCTAGAACCAACCTAACTAACCTAGAAACAACTCCCTCAGATGACAGTCCTATAACATGTTACACAATAAATCTATGTTTTGTTCAAAAAATGTGCATATTTGAGCTATAAATCAGTTTTACATTACTGCTACCATCATAGCTACCATCATAGTTACAGTCAGAAATAGCACGGGAGCAGCCAGAGTAAATAGACACCAACGTCAACTACCGAATTACACATCATAAAACATTTCAGAAAAATATATGGTGGATAGCAAATGAAAGACAAAGATCTTGTGAATATAGCTAATATTTCCGATTTTCTAAGTGTTTTACAGCGAAAACACAATATATCGTTATATTAGCTTACTACATTAGCTAGCACACAGCATCATTGATTCTAGTCGAACGGTAGCATAGCACAGTTCGACAGATATATGAAAAAGCATCCCAAATTGGGTCCTTATCTTTGTTGATCTTCCATCAGAATGTTCTCCAAGGGGTCCTTTGTTCAGAAACGTCTTTATTTCGATCCAGAACGAACGATTTCCCTCTTGAATTAGCAAGCACACTGGCAGTGCGACGCTAACCTCTCCATCTTGACAAAATTCTTGCGTCGCATCACGTCTAAAGTCCAGAATAAATTTCAATAATATAATTAAAATATATTGAAAAAACATACTTTAGGATGCTATTGTGACATGTATCGAATAAAATCGAAGCCAGAGATCATATTCATCAATAACGAACGTTTTCCAGGAGGCGATACCAGGTCCAAATTCGCGCCTCCCAAAAAAAAAAAAATGGCGGTCCTCTCAATCAAAGAGGTTGCATTCAACCCCTGAACGAGATAATCACCTCATTTCTTCTCTCACTTCCGCATGACACCCAGGGGAAGGCGTATGGCGTGTTTCTACAGTCATAAGTGACAAGCCCTTTTATAGACAAGCCTTTGAAGAGAGACCTCGATATTGGAAATCTCACTTCCGGATAGGAAATGTCCTGTAAAAATAGTTCTGTTTCACTTAGAGAAATAATTAGAACTGTTTTAGAAACTAGAGAGTGTTTTCTATCCAATATTAATAATAATATGCATATTGTACGAGCAAGAATTGAGTAGGAGGCCGTTTTAAATTTTGAACGATTTTCCCCAAAAGTGTAAACTCCACCCCTAATCCTAAAGAGGTTAAGAAGAGGAGAGATGATGATCAGGACCAGGTGTGCAGATAGCTGATGGGATACAGGTGCGGGTAATCAGAACTCTCCCAACTGGCTACATTGCCCGGCAACCAGACAGGGTGCGTTCCAGGACGCCGGAAAAAACACTCCAGGACAGAACACAGGCAAAAAACAGACTCAGGAAACGGGATTCGTGACAGTACCCCCCCTCCGACGAACGCCACCGGGCGGACTACCCGGAGCGCCAGGGTGGAGGCGGTAAAAGTCACGAAGCAGGTCATCGTCAAGGATCTGACGCCGAGGAATCCAACTCCTCTCCTCTGGACCATATCCTTCCCAATCCACTAAATACTGGAACCCTCGACCCCGCCGTCTGGAGTCCATGATACGGCGCACCGTGTAGGCAGGACCACCTCCGATCATCCGAGGAGGAGGAGGACGAGGAGGAGGGGGCAACAGAGGACTGAGAAGAACCGGCTTGAGGCAGGAGACATGAAAGATGGGGTGTACTCTAAGCGTTGCCGGCAATTTGAGTCGGACCACAACAGGGTTAATGATTCTCTCCACCACAAACGGACCAATGAACCTTGGTGACAGTTTCCTCGACTCAGTCCGTAGAGGAAGATCCCGTGTAGCCAACCAAACCTTATCTCCGATGGTATAAGCGGGAGCAGGAATACGGCGACGATTCGCCTGGATCTGATGCCGGTCAGAAACTCTAAGGAGGACCTTCCTGGCCTGATGCCAGGTCCGGTGGCAACGACGAATGTGGGCCTGGACAGAAGGAACCGAGAGATCCCTCTCCTGAGAAGGAAACAAGGGAGGTTGGTATCCGTACAGGCATTGGAAGGGGGACATCCCAGTGGCAGATGAAGGAAGGGTATTATGGGCATACTCGACCCAGGGTAATTGAGATGACCAAGAGGTGGAATCAGAGGAGACAAGACAACGTAGCGTAGACTCCATCTTCTGGTTGGCTCTCTCCGCCTGACCATTAGATTGTGGGTGAAATCCAGAAGTGAGACTGACTGTAGCTCCAATGGCCAAACAGAAGGATCTCCAGACAGCAGAGGTAAACTGAGGACCACGGTCAGAAACAATGTCACTGGGCAATCCGTGGACCCTGAAAACCTCCCTAACAAGGATCTCGGACGTCTCCGTGGCCGATGGAAGCTTGGAGAGAGGGACAAAATGAGCAAACTTGCTGAATCTGTCCACAATGGTCAGAATGACCGTGTTCCCAACAGAAGAGGGCAATCCCGTGACAAAATCCAGGGCCAGATGCGACCAAGGTCGCCGAGGAATAGGTAGGGGGTGAAGAAGCCCAGAGCTGGGCCGATTGGTACTCTTGTTCTGCGCACAAACAGGACATGCGGCAACAAACCTCCGGGTATCTTCTCCCATGGCAGGCCACCAAAATCGTCTGCGCAGTAGCGCCATAGTCCGAGCAACGCCAGGGTGACAAGCTATCTTGCTGGCGTGGGACCACTGAAGGACAGCAGAACGGACCGACTCAGGCACGAACAACCGACCGGGTGGACCGTTACCGGGGCCGGGCTGCGTCCGAAGGGCCGCCATCACATCCTCCTCAATCCTCCATGTAACGGCTCCCACGACAAGGTTCTGGGGAAGAATCGTCTCAGTCTTGGCCCCACTCTCATCCGTCTTGGAGAACATCCGGGACAAGGCGTCCGCTTTGCCGTTCTTCGACCCAGGTCGGAACGTCAGGGAAAAATTGAAACGTCCAAAAAACAACGCCCACCTGGCCTGACGGGAGTTGAGACGTTTAGCCGATTGCACGTAAGCCAGATTCTTGTGGTCCGTCCAGACCACAAACGGTTGCTCCGCTCCCTCCAACCAGTGACGCCACTCCTCCAAGGCAAGCTTCACAGCGAGAAGCTCCCGGTTACCCACATCGTAGTTTCTCTCAGCTGGTGAAAGACGACAAGAGTAGAAGGCGCAGGGATGGAGTTTACCGTCAGTAGAGCTACGCTGGGACAGGATGGCGCCCACCCCCACATCAGACGCGTCCACCTCAACAACAAACTGACGGGAAGTGTCAGGTTGAGAGAGAATCGGGGCGTTGGTGAATCGGCTCTTCAAGTCCAGAAATGCTCGGTCTGCCTCAGGAGTCCAACAGAAATTCCTGGTACAAGACGTCAAGGCAGTAAGAGGAGCGGCCACCCGGCTGTAATCCCGGATAAACCTCCGATAGAAGTTCGCAAATCCCAGGAATCTCTGGAGCTGCAATCTCGTACCGGGCTGGCCCCAATCCCGAACCGCCCGAACCTTCTCTTGGTCCATCTTGATCTCTCCCCTGGAGATGATGTACCCGAGGAAGGACGTAGTGTGGGCGTGAAAATCACACTTCTCAGCCTTCACGAACAGACGGTTCTCCAATAACCGCTGCAGGACCTGCTTGACATGCTGGACGTGGCTAGAAAGCTCCCTCGAGAAGATGAGGATATCATCCAGGTAAACGAACACAAAAATACCAATCATATCTCTCAGCACGTCATTCACCATACTTTGGAACACAGCAGGAGCGTTGGTCAGTCCAAACGGCATCACCTGGTACTCGAAAAGTCCCATAGGTGTATTGAACCCAGTCAACCACTCGTCCCCCTCTTTGATCCGAACCAAATGATAAGCATTGCGTAGGTCAAGCTTCGTAAACACCGTAGCACCCTGTAATGAGTCGAACGCAGAGCTCATCAAGGGCAGGGGATACTTGTTTTTGACCGTAATATCATTCAAACCCCGATAATCAATACACGGTCGAAGTGAGCCATCCTTCTTGCTCACAAAAAAGAATCCTGCTCCCAGGGGTGATGACGAGGGGCGAATGAGACCTGCAGTTAGAGACTCCTTGATGTAGGTCTCCAAGGCCTCACGCTCAGGTCGAGAGATACTGTATAATCGTCCCTTGGGAAAGGCAGCTCCAGGGAACAGCTTAATCGCACAGTCATAAGGTCGGTGGGGAGGAAGTGACAGAGCCTTCTGCTTACTGAATACTTCACCCAAATCGTGATATATTTCTGGAACCAGGGACAAATCAGGGGGAGCAGACTCACTGCCCTGACTGGGGATAGCATGAGAACAGGCAGTCCTAAGGCAGTTAGCATGACACTCAACGCTCCAACTAGTTACCCTACCCGTCACCCAATCAACCGAGGGATTGTGTTCTCTCAGCCAGGGGTAACCAAGAACCAAGGGAACATGGGGCGAGGACAAAATGAAGAAGGAGATAACCTCTGAATGATTCCCCGACAACAACATCTTAACCGGTTCAGTCCTCATAGTGATCCGTGCCAGACTACTGCCGTTCAGAGTGGTAGCTTCAATGGCTTTCGGCAATTGCTCCTTGGAAAGCCCCAGCTGTTCCACCAAATCGGCATCAATAAAGCTGCCATCGGCACCTGAATCGATAAAAGCGTTCATCGCTAAACTCTGATTCTTATTCATGAGGGTCGCAGGAAAACAGGGTCTGACAGGGTTCTTGAGAGGTTGAAACTGGCTCGCTAAAAGACCTCCCAAAACTAGCGAGCCGGGCAGTTTAACGGGCGCTGAGGACAAGCGGAGATGTAATGTCCCGAGCTACCACAGTAGAGGCAGCTGTTGGTCTCACGTCTACGTTGGCGCTCTACCTTAGTTAACCCGTGTCGCCCTATAAGCATGGGTTCAGGATCTGACGGCAAGACCCCTCCACTAATCCTGTGTGGGGAATAATGATCAACACGTTCTGGTCCACTTCCTGACCCGAATGGTAACCGAGTCTCAGATTGATTAGACGGACACCACTGCTTCTCCCTCCTTCTCTCTCGGACTCTATTATCTACCCGAATAGCTAAGGTGACCAAACTGTCTAGGTCACTAGGCTCTGGATAGGAGATCAGCTCGTCCTTGAGTTGCTCCGACAACCCCTGGTAAAAAGCCGCTTGTAGTGATTCCTCATTCCAACCACTCTCCACAGCCAATGTCCTGAATTCAATCACAAAGTCTGCCACACTGCGAGCTCCTTGGCGAAGAGAGAACAAACGTTTAGCTGCGTCCTTACCTCGGACTGGATGGTCAAAAAGCTTTCTCATCTCTGCCGTGAAACCCTGGTATGACGTCATGCAGGTGTCCCGTCGTTCCCAAACGGCTGAAGCCCATTCCAGAGCTCTACCACGCAGCAGCTCAATAACAAAAGCTATCCTAGCCTTATCTGTGGCGTAAGAGTAGGGCTGCAGATCAAAAACTAACCCACACTGCAAAAGAAATGAACGGCATCCTCCCAAATCTCCCTCGTACTTATCCGGTGTCGGAACCTTGGGCTCACGGAAGGAACCCGCTCCCGAATCGGCAGGTGATATGGGTGAAACAGGTGGTGGATGATCCGCCGGCAAACTGAGCTGATCCTGGATACTCGTTAAGCTAGCCGATAAGTTCCGGATTGAACCCGCTATCTCGTGTAGCGCCGTGTTGTGTTGTCCCAACATCTTCTCCTGCGTAATTGCATGGCAAACGGAGTCCAGGTCCGCTGGGTTCATCGCTGGCCGGATCGTTCTGTCAGGGTTTACCAAAATTGGACCCAGAAGCAGACCAGGACAAGGTGAGTATGAAGATGGTGAGTATTTATTAATAAATGAGAACGTGGAGGTAGATAGTTCCAGGTGGTGGAGCGGGCAGCGGAGGTGTGTTGATGGGATTGGATAGGCAGATCCAAGGGATAAACAAAAACTGGCGACGAGCAGACAGGGATGGGATATGGGTTCCGGGTGAATGGCTGTAGACAGAACAAACGGAGGTAAGTTAAAGGCAAGCAAGACGTACAAAACAACAAAACAAAACAAAACAAACTCTATCAACTGGAGGCTGGTTCGTGGGCACAACATACTGTTCATGGCTAACGATCCGGCAGGGAATGGATGTCAGGTCCGGGCTTAAGAAGAGGAGAGATGATGATCAGGACCAGGTGTGCAGATAGCTGATGGGATACAGGTGCGGGTAATCAGAACTCTCCCAACTGGCTACATTGCCCGGCAACCAGACAGGGTGCGTTCCAGGACGCCGGAAAAAACACTCCAGGACAGAACACAGGCAAAAAACAGACTCAGGAAATGGGATTCGTGACATGACCAGGCCATACTTTCTCAGGATGTTGCATCTGAGCATTTTTGAAGCCACTTGTTTGTCCTTTGCACTGCGCATTTTTTAAATACTTTTGCTTTAACTCTGCAATGATGGCATTTGAAACAATAAAATCCTTCTCAGGTTCTTCGGAGTTCCCTTCATTTGCTGTTTTGTCTTTGTCTTTGGGGAGTCTTGTCTCTCCATTTTCTTCATCAGTTGATCATACCTTTTTTTGTATTTCTCAATTTTCCGTTAAGCTTTATCAAGTTTGACATTTGTCATGCAAAGATCTCTATGTTTTTGAGCGACCTCTTCCAACCTTTTTCCTTCCAGCAAGTATTCGACTTCTCATTCCTGTTGCCGACGATGAGGAAGGGGTATCAGGGTGTGCATCAGGGGCAGGTAAGTTAGGGGCAGGTATGATGGCCTCATGTTCTGGCTGCAGGTCATCTGGTGGCTGAGGTGATGTGTTGCCTGATAGGTAGGTCTCCATTGCAACAGTTTTCTTTAAAGTCTGTCTTGTATTCCGTTGGTTGCATTTCCATTGCCATCTCTTGTTTCTTTGTTCTCGCTTTGTAAGCTCAGAGATAAATTTCACTTCTCCCTTCTCTTTTTTCTTCTAGTATCTCTCCCTGTATATCAAAAAGAAAGGATGACCAAGGCACTCTTCATATAATTAATTAAAATGCCTTTGTTTGTATAGCATGTTCAATGGAAACAAAGTTTTAAAAATCCGACACGTTTCGGCTGCATGGCCTTTGTCAGGGAGTACAAAGAAATTATAATACAATGTCCTCTTTTGAACAGCTTTTTCCAGTTAGCTCTAATTTGAAGAGGGAGTGGTGACAAAATTGATTGGACAACACCTAGTAAGCAATACTATACACATTAGAATGTGAAATACTTTAGATATGTTATCAAAAAATTAAACTCCAAGCAAGAAGCATCAGAACGCCTTGAAAGGTAGTTCTAACCTTAAATATGACTGGGCAAAGTGCCAAGAATAGGAAAGCAATCTATTCCACAGTACACTAGAACACAGCAAACGTGGACAACAACAGTCTTAACATAGCTGAGGGCAGCAATAGAGCAAAATGTCCACTAGATGACAGCAAATGGACCTATCACGACCCTACAGGAAAGGTGAGAAATCCATATTTTAATTTAAACCAGGGTACTTAGTGGCCTGTAGTTTGTAAATCCAAAAACGTTCCCTTTGGTTTAGCTGTTTAAGACGGTCCCCTTTTCTAATTGAGGCCGGAACATGATCAATACCCATAGCTTGTAGGGAGGCAGGGTTGCCATGGTGTAAGAACTTGTGGTGCTTCATTGTTCTTCATTGCCTACCCGTATGGAGTACTTGTGTTCCGCTAAGCGGTCTTGCGGCGTCTCTTTGTCCGTCCAATGTAGAACACCTTGCACTGTGGACATTCCAATCTGTAGATGACATGAGTGGTTTTGCAGTTAATGAAATGCTTGACGTGATACTCCATTTTAGAAGCTTTGTCAACAATTTTTTTTTTCTGTGCAATATTTCTGCAATGGTTGCACTGGTTGCATTTAAAAGAGCCCTTGGGTTTGTGGTCTAGCCAAGTTTTTTGAGAGTCACCAGGAAGATAGCTGTGGACTAATTTGTCATTTATTGTAGGACATCTCTTAAAGCTTATGACTGGTGGCTCTAGGAAGACTTGGCGTGGTAGAGTATCACTTTGGATGATTCCCCAATTATTTGTAATGATTATTTTAATGTTCTTTGCTTCAGTGCCGTATTTTGTAACAAAGTACACTCTCTCTGATGTATCACGAGGCACTCCCCTTCGCAACAAGTTCTCTCTGTCAAGTCGTCTGGCCCTTATACCTGCATCTTTCAGGACCTGAGCGCTGTAGCCCCGATTCAAGAAGCGATTCTCCAATTCAGCAGATTTGACACTGTAGTCTGTTTCCTGATCGCAAATTCTGCGGACTCTTTGGAATTGGCCATATGGAATGTTCTCTTTTAGCCTTTTGAGGTAAAAGCTGTCTGTTTGCAGATGTTCCTGGTATTATATAGGGTCATTTTTTATTTTGTTTCTATGTCTGTGAGCTCTGTGCTGTTTTATGTGGCATCTTCTAAGAACAAAGAAAAATACCACTTAAGTTTTCAAATTGTGCACAGCTTGGAGCATTTTCTAGATTAAAGGAATTTAAAGCATGATTAAATAAGACTAAAGTAATTAAAAGTAATAATATAATGGATTTTTGTGATTTCCAACAAGTTCTGTCATTTCCTCCACAATTAAGTTTGTGATGGAAATGACTGTGATGGAAATGATGCTTCTACTGTTTTTGGAGAAAAATGACAGACTGCTTAGCATGCTTTGGCTAGTATTACAGCTAGCATATAGTTTACACTAAACACATAAAATATATATATTTTTTATAATTCTACTACAAATTAAAGAATTTATAGCCTGTTTGGAAATGACTGACAATAAAATTGGAAAATTGGAAATCTGGGATTTCCCTCTATTAAACAGTAGCCATGTATTTGTGACAATGTAAAACAAACTAAAACAACTAAGAATAGCCTAATTGACAAATAACTTGCTGTCCATAGATCTCCACTGAAACATGAATATTTTAGCCATATATAGAGTTAAAGTCGGAAGTTTCCATACACTTAGGTTGGAGTCATTAAAACTTGTTTTTCAACCACTCCACAAATTTCTTGTTAACAAACTATAGTTTTGGCAAGTCGGTTAGGACATCTACTTTGTGCATGACACAAGTAATTTTTCCAACAATTGTTTACAGACAGATAATTTCCCTTATAATTCATTGTATCACAATTCCAGTGGGTCAAAAGTTTACATACACTAAGTTGACTGTGCCTTTAAACAGCGTGGAAAATTCCAGAAAATTATGTCATGGCTTTAGAAGCTTCTGATAGGCTAATTGACATAATTCGAGGTGTACCTGTGGATGTATTTCAAGGCCTACCTTCAAACGCAGTGCCTCTTTGCTTGACATCATCGGAAAATCAAAAGAAATCAGCCAAGACCTCAGAAAAAAAATTGTAGACCCCCACGTGTCAGGTTCATCCTTGGGAGCAATTTCCAAACGCCTGAAGGTACCACGTTCATCTGTACAAACAATAGTACGCATGTATAAACACCATGGGACCACGCAGCCATCATACCGCTCAGGAAAGAGGCGCGTTCTGTCTCCTAGAGATGAACGTACTTTGGTGCGAAAAGTGCAAATCAATACCAGAACAACAGCAAAGGACCTTGTGAAGATGCGGGAGGAAACAAAAGTATCTATATCCACAGTAAAACGAGTCCTATATCGACATAACCTGAATGGCCGCTCAGCATGGAAAAAGCTACTGCTCCAAAACCGGCATAGAAAAGCCAGACTACGGTTTGCAACTGCACATGGGGACAAAGATTGTACTTTTTGGAGAAATGTCCTCTGGTCTGATGAAACACAAATAGAACTGTTTGGCCATAATGACCATCGTTATTTGGAGTTTGGCGGAAAAAGGGGGATGCTTGCAAGCCGAAGAACACCATCCCAACCATGAAGCACGGGGGTGGCAGCATCATGTTGTGGGGGTTCTTTGCTGCAGGAGGTACTGGTGCACTTCACAAAATAGATGGCATCCTGAGGAGCAAAATTATGTGGATATATTGAAGCAACATCTCAAGACATCAGTCAGGAAGTTAAAGCTTGGTCGCAAATGGGTCTTCCAAATGGACAATGACCCCAAGCATACTTCCAAAGTTGTGGGAAAATGGCTTAAGGACAACAAAGTCAAGGTATTGGAGTGGCCATCACAAAGCCCTGACCTCAATCCGAAAGAAAATTTGTGGGCAGAACTGAAAAAGCGTGTGCGAGCAAGGAAGCCTACAAACCTGACTCAGTTACACCAGCTCTGTCAGGAGGAATGGGCCAAAATTCACCCAACTTATTGTGGGAAGCTTGTGGAAGGCTACCCAAAACGTTTGACCCAAGTTAAACAATTTAAAGGCAGTGCTACCAAATACTAATTGAGTGTATGTAAACTTATGACCCACTGGGAATGTGATGAAGGAAATAAAAGCTGAAATAAGTCATTCTCTCTACTATTATTCTGACATTTCACATTCTTAAAATAAAGTGGTGATCCTAACTGACCTAAGACAGGGAATTTTTTACCAGGATTAAATGTCAGGAATTGTGAAAAACTGAGTTTAAATGTATTTGGCTAAGGTGTATGTAAACTTCCGACTTCAACTGTATACATGTCTAGTTAGATACCTTGCTTTGAAGTAACCTACCTTATCCATTTCATCCCTGATTTATTGAATGAGGGAATATATAGACACTGCTCAAAAAAATAAAGGGAACACTTAAACAACACAATGTAACTCCAAGTCAATCACACTTCTGTGAAATCAAACTGTCCACTTAGGAAGCAACACTGATTGACAATAAATTTCACATGCTGTTGTGCAAATGGAATAGACAAAAGGTGGAAATTATAGGCAATTAGCAAGACACCCCCAAAAAAGGAGTGATTCTGCAGGTGGTGACCACAGACCACTTCTCAGTTCCTATGCTTCCTGGCTGATGTTTTGGTCACTTTTGAATGCTGGCGGTGCTCTCACTCTAGTGGTAGCATGAGACGGAGTCTACAACCCACACAAGTGGCTCAGGTAGTGCAGTTCATCCAGGATGGCACATCAATGCGAGCTGTGGCAAAAAGGTTTGCTGTGTCTGTCAGCGTAGTGTCCAGAGCATGGAGGCGCTACCAGGAGACAGGCCAGTACATCAGGAGACGTGGAGGAGGCCGTAGGAGGGCAACAACCCAGCAGCAGGACCGCTACCTCCGCCTTTGTGCAAGGAGGTGCACTGCCAGCGCCCTGCAAAATGACCTCCAGCAGGCCACAAATGTGCATGTGTCAGCATATGGTCTCACAAGGGGTCTGAGGATCTCATCTCGGTACCTAATGGCAGTCAGGCTACCTCTGGCGAGCACATGGAGGGCTGTGCGGCCCCACAAAGAAATGCCACCCCACACCATGACTGACCCATCGCCAAACCGGTCATGCTGGAGGATGTTGCAGGCAGCAGAACGTTCTCCACGGCGTCTCCAGACTCTGTCACGTCTGTCACATGTGCTCATGTGCTCAGTGTGAACCTGCTTTCATCTGTGAAGAGCACAGGGCGCCAGTGGCGAATTTGCCAATCTTGGTGTTCTCTGGCAAATGCCAAACGTCCTGCACGGTGTTGGGCTGTAAGCACAACCCCCACCTGTGGACGTCGGGCCCTCATACCACCCTCATGGAGTCTGTTTCTGACCGTTTGAGCAGACACATGCACATTTGTGGCCTGCTGGAGGTCATTTTGCAGGGCGCTGGCAGTGCACCTCCTTGCACAAAGGCGGAGGTAGCGGTCCTGCTGCTGGGTTGTTGCCCTCCTACGGCCTCCTCCACGTCTCCTGATGTACTGGCCTGTCTCCTGGTAGCGCCTCCATGCTCTGGACACTACGCTGACAGACACAGCAAACCTTTTTGCCACAGCTCGCATTGATGTGCCATCCTGGATGAACTGCACTACCTGAGCCACTTGTGTGGGTTGTAGACTCCGTCTCATGCTACCACTAGAGTGAGAGCACCGCCAGCATTCAAAAGTGACCAAAACATCAGCCAGGAAGCATAGGAACTGAGAAGTGGTCTGTGGTCACCACCTGCAGAATCACTCCTTTTTTGGGGGTGTCTTGCTAATTGCCTATAATTTCCACCTTTTGTCTATTCCATTTGCACAACAGCATGTGAAATTTATTGTCAATCAGTGTTGCTTCCTAAGTGGACAGTTTGATTTCACAGAAGTGTGATTGACTTGGAGTTACATTGTGTTGTTTAAGTGTTCCCTTTATTTTTTTGAGCAGTGTATTTTTTTGACTATTTGGTTGTAATGTTGAAAAAGCCTGCACACCCAGGAGCTAACAGTGCAGTTCTATGTGGGGGGCTAAGTGCCTTGATCAAGGGCAAAACGGCAGGAGGTGTTAGGTCTACATGGGATCAGACACAGCAGCTTTCCAGTGCCAATATTGCTTACTTTTTCATGTAGGGTATATTAATAGTCATGAAAATGTGGTTAAATGTCATGGAGAGTAACAGTGAATAATCAGAGGTCTCTATAGTTTTATGTGAATTTCGGTGAACATAGTCTAATGGACCGACTTCGAAAAAGACAGCTCCTGTACTTCTTCCATCCCAAGTCAAGCACTGCCATGCAGTGATGCAGCTAGTCAAGATGCTCTCAATGGTGCTGCTAGTCAATATGCTCTCAATGGTGCAGCTGTAGAATGACTTTTGGGATAAAGAGACAAAGAGAGATGAGGTAGCACTCTATTCTTCATACAAGAAGTGTATGAAAGAGTTAAAAAGTTATAGATGAAAATGAGTGAACATGTATTTGTTTGTTTTGAGTGGGAAGTAATAAAATGTCTGAAAGACATTATGGGAGAATGCATGTAGTGGTAGTGGGAGCTGTGACGTTGAGAGGGCTCGTACAAATGGGCATGCAAAGCAGACATACAGATTGTACTAACAGAGTCCCTCAAAGATGTCGGTCTGCAATTTTCACACAGCCTAGATGGATTTTAGGGTTATTGTGTCAACTTGTTGTTCGATCTTGCACCTTTGCCATTGAAGAACTGGAAAAAGTTGCCCCCTTGTGGGGTGATATGGCCATTAACATTATCTGCCTGCAGCAGGATTGCTGAAACACAAATGCCTTTTTCTTTAAGTCAAACAGGAAGAAGGAAGAAGTTGTTCAGATTTGCTTTCTACAATAATAGGTTTCACACTAGAGTTGTTGTTAAGTGGATGAGGAAGTAGACAGAGTGAATAATCATTTCCATGACAACCAATCAGAAAATATCAATCAGTTCAGAATCCGAGTTTCACAGTTAGGAGTGAAATATGTTCCAATAGAGATGACATCTGACGGCTTGGTTTTGTGGAGATTTAATTAATTCCCAAACGCAAACTCCCAGACTGTGACTATACAAACAGACTGTGTTTAAATCACATGTTGACAGATCACACCATAGTCTGCCAGAAGATAAAGCTTCATGTGATGACTGGAGGTCTGGATGAAACCTCATGGTCGAAAACCACTGTGTGCTGCATGGGCCATAGTATAGTGGAGCACATTTTGTTTTGTCTCATTGATCCATAACCTTTAATCAATTTACCCATACAGAAAACAGAACGTGCAGAACTGGGACCCAAATGATGTCATCTTTTTTTCCCAACACAACATTCTCCTGTTTGGGAACTAGTTTAATAATTATAGCATACATTAAATAACTAATTACATGATTTACAGCTGCTTGAAGCCCCTTCAGATTAGACACAGGGTCTTGAGAACTCTGCATAGTTACAGTAACAGTTCAGTGAGGATGTTGGGATGGTGGCTGTCTAGATAGTCAGAATGGTGCCGGTGCGCTCATCACCCTGCTGCGGTGGACAACCCAGGTCTTCTGAAAAACACGTTGTCTGAGGGGAAGTGAAAGAGAAATGATGAGTGTTGGCCAACACAGTCAGGACTGACTAATGGAACTGGATAAAGGAGTAGCTAATACCAATCAGTTATAGTCTCAATCTACAGTATAAGGTGTAGGTCTAAGGTTAGGTTGTTGCAGTCATAATCAGGGTCTGATATGTCACACAAAGGGTCATTACACTACCGGATACACACTCTGATTTACCTGGGGAATATGAGTGAGGGTCAGCTCGTCGTGGTCAGCTGAGAGCTTGATTTGGCCGTCAAGTGGTTGCCATGATGACTCATAGACGTAAATCTGGAGGGCAAAGTCAGGGGGCTCAGGAGAGAGGACCACCATCGGTCTGGCTACAGTACACAGCAGGGCCTGGAACATAGTGAGTGATGATCAACTGTGTTCACAGACAGACAGACACACACACACACACACACACCACACACACACACACACACTACTCACTGTAAAGTCCGAGTCTGACACTGGTGTGCCTCCTTTTTTGGAGTGGCTCTTCTTGTCCTTACAGCGTTTGTTCTGGAACCACACCCTGATGACCCGCTTGTTTAGGCCAGTCAGCTGACTCAGCTGGAGCTTGACCGCTGCGTCGGGCCGGGGGGTCTGGGAGTAGCAGGTGCACAAGTCTTTCAGCTGGGTGTCACTGAGGACGGTACGCACTCGCACCCGCACCCCTCTACTCCTACCCCTGTCCAACCACCTTCTCTCCCAAACTCCTCCTCTTCTCCCTACCCCTGACATAGGTGAGAATGATTCAACTTAACTTAAGGAACATTAAACTTACCGATTACAGGGAAAGATGAGACAGACCTTTGAGACAGTTTCATAATTATCATTAACTCTAAAGGAAAAAAATTCTCAATATTTTATTATGCATATAAACTTCACAGACCTTTTCTTTTCTTTAGTGTGTCTGCTTTTTGGATCTGTTGCTCTGGCATCGTGTGCTCTGCCTGGCAGCATGGTCCTCCTGGTCCCAGGGTGAAGCTATCCCCAGGCATGAGTAATGCACCACAGAGCGAGCAGTGCAGACAGTCAGGGTGATAGTTCTGTCTTCCTGCCCTCACAACCAGGTCAGAGGACAGTACTGCCTCCCCGCAGCCTCCACACTTCTCTGCAAATAGTCTAACACACACACACAAATCAATAACAAAGACATTCAGATGGTTAAAAATTACAAAACTAAAGATTGGAAGCTGTTCACAAACATACACACACACCATCAACAAACACATTCAAAGAGTTAAAAAATACAAACATAATATACACACTAAGTTGACCTTACAATGTTCATCTTTATCGTTACAACTTCTCTACTGTCCCACCAAAGCTGCTGACTCACCGTGCATAGTCTGTCCTACACAAGGTCCTCCCGTCCCTCAGGAAGCAGCTGACACTCTCTCCCAGGGGACAGTGGCACTCGTCACAGTACAGACACCCTGTGTGCCACTGCTGGTTTGACCCAACCCGTAGCACCACAGGGTCTCTGATGGACTCTCCACAGCCAGCGCAGGGCCATACCGCCCCCTGTGGACATGACTCCTCATTGCACCCTGGCCCCACTGGAATTACAGGGAATACTGTACTGAAAATGACCTTTCCATGACATCAACATAAACATTGTGAAGTTTTAGTCTTTCTTACATCATGTTCATGATAAGAGACTTATATATTTTTTCATAATCAACAGTAATCAAGAAGAAGTCAACGAGGGATCATTAAACTTTCAATCTTTACATTTCTCAGCAAACACGTTCTCATCTCACTGGTGTGTTTAGGTTACAGGTTTTATCTAGTAACATTATTTGTATCATAACGAATGAGGAAAATACTGAATCTGATGTATTCAAAACCAACTATAGCAATCAAAACTTTAACCTCAACCATAAGACAATGATTATAATAAAACATAATTATGTGTACATGATACAATATAAACCTGTCACTTTTTATTATTATGTAAATTACAACACGTTTATCAAACTCACATTTGCTGGTATTGCTGTGG
Source organism: Salvelinus namaycush (assembly GCF_016432855.1). Lineage (NCBI taxonomy): Eukaryota > Metazoa > Chordata > Actinopteri > Salmoniformes > Salmonidae > Salvelinus > Salvelinus namaycush. Next base: position 18,163,329 of record NC_052316.1, read on the forward strand.
TGCTCCAAGGTTTCCCCCGGTAACATCAGGGTGTATTCTGACAAGACATCAACTGTCCCCAGTGAGTGGAATTCTGTCTGAGCTGGACTCAGTAGGCTCTCTCCTGACATTGGTCCGTCACAAAGCATGGCTCTGCACAAGTGTCTTGGAGCAACACTCAACCTTCTCAATTTTATAGAGATGTGCAACGCCCCCACAACCACCACATGTTGGCAAACACACACACACACACACACACACACACACACACACACACACACACACACACACACACACACACACACACACACACACACACACACACACACACACACACACACACACACACACACACACACACACACATACCTACTCTTCAAAGCAATCTATTAAATTAACTCTCAACAAACACTCCTCCTCCCTATTAGTAAAATAATGCAACAGTTCCCTTCCCTTGGGTTATTAAAATCAGACCTAATTTGCGCTGGGCTCTGAGTAGAGGAGGCTGGTGGGCACAGATGGGCTGAGATGGGGGAGGGAAGGATGGGGGCATCCATACCAGAGATAACATTGACACCAGTGCCAGCCTGTGCGCTGATGAAAATTCAAGGTCTTTATTTTTTCCCCTATTAATTAACTTTTGTTTGATCGTTATGATTTTGCCACCTGGATTTGCACCTTAACTAAAATATATACTTTTCTTTTTCAATATAAGTGTTGATTTTTTTTGCTCTCATTTTTTTACTCTCATCAGGGGCAGGAGTTTTCCAGGGGTGTTTTCTGGCCATTTGACCTGTCTGGGTAAATCCCTACAGGAACGTATATATCCTGTAAACTTCTGTGTCCTACCAAAACTTGCACCATTCAGTGCTGCAGTAGTTACACTGTCACACAGTCCTTCAGATGGGACTCCGCTCTCAGAGTTAATACAATAGGCCCCCTTTGCTGTTGCACCTCTGCTGTGCTACTGCAGGCATGGTCTCTATTGTTAGGGCAGTGCTTTGTCCTTGGATCCTCCCTCTCGTAATGAATCTGTCCCCATAGGTCAGGACCACTAAACTTGTTGCTGGTGTCTGTGGGCAATTTCCCTCCCAATTTGAGTCAACACATACACACGTAACACACCCCCAACAGTTGTGCATCTGCACCAAAAAACGAAATTGATCCCGACAGCTTGTCTCGCTCTCTCTCTCTCACACACACACACACACACACACACAGACACACACACACACACACACACACACACACACACACACACACACACACACACACACACACACACACACACACACACACACACACACACACACACACACACACACACACACACACACACACACACAAAGCAAAGGAAGCCTCTCCATGTCCCACTCTGTAACGCCTCTTAAAGTTATTTTACCAGGAACAATTAAAACCATCCAGGGCGTGTGTAAGGGAGGAGCTGCCTCTTGATGAATACTCTACATACTGTACTGATCAAGCCCTGGGACACGCCCACTAATTTACACAGCCAGGCTGCCACCAGCGTCATCCCTAACCTGGTCCTCCCCTTCCCCACACTCTGGCTAATGGAAACACGGAGCAGCGGAATGAAGTGGCCAGCTCTTTTAATTTGCCGGCCGTATAAAATAACAGAATTAGGTATGTATATTAATCAAGTCAGAAGACATTTGGCCGTGTCTCTGTTCCTCCTCCTTCATCTCCTCCTGTGTCCTGCTCATTACTAATGAAAGTCATCTACAGGGGCAATGAGACTGAGTGGAAGGGAGGGAAGAGGGACCACATATACTTGTTGTGATTTACTCACGTTTGTATACATGGCAATTTGGCAGAGCTGTGTAATCTGTAGGTGTCCTGTACAGAACAAAGAAATGAATGAGAAACATGCAAATCTCTCACTCCTTCTGATTAATTAACCCTTTCTGTTGTTGGCTGGATTAATTGGACCGCGTGTGTGTGTGTGTGTGTGCGTGCGTGCGTGCGTGCGTGCGTGCGTGTGTAACAGTATAACTTTACGGCGTCCCCTCGCCCCGACACGGGCGCGAACCAGGGACCCTCTGCACACATCAACAACAGTCACCCACGAAGCATCGTTACCCATCACTCCACAAAAGCCGCGGCCCTTGCAGAGCAAGGGGAAACCCTACTTCAAGTCTCAGAGCAAGTGACGTAACCAATTGAAACGCTATTAGCGCGTACCCGCTAACTAGCTAGCCATTTCACATCCGTTACACTCACCCCCCTTTCGACCTCCTCCTTTTCCGCAGCAACCAGTGATCCGGGTCAACAGCATCAATGTAACAGTATAACTTTACGGCGTCCCCTCGCCCCGACACGGGCGCGAACCAGGGACCCTCTGCACACATCAACAACAGTCACCCACGAAGCATCGTTACCCATCACTCCACAAAAGCCGCGGCCCTTGCAGAGCAAGGGGAAACCCTACTTCAAGTCTCAGAGCAAGTGACGTAACCAATTGAAACGCTATTAGCGCGTACCCGCTAACTAGCTAGCCATTTCACATCCGTTACACGTGCGTGCGTGCGTGCGTGCGTGCGTGCGTGCGTGCGTGCGTGCGTGCGTGCGTGTGTGTGTCCGTCCGTCCTATGGGCAGTATAGTATCAGCAGCCCTATATTGCCCTAAAAAGGCAAAACACAGTAACTACGAATGTGGTCAAAAATCTTTGATCTGTTGTAATGGCCAGGTATATTATCTGATGAATTTGGTATTTCGTTTCCTGACACAAGAACAAGCCAGTTGATCAGAATATATCATAGAGTATCATGGGTCCGGTACCGTTCGGTTTATATATGTTACCCCTTGGCACCATCATCAGAAAGCACAGCATTATTTTAACTGTTTACGTAGATCATACACACATTTACATTTCTGTGTCACCAGAGGATTTTAGCTCCACGGATAAATTATAAGATTGCATTAGGGATTTAAATACTTGGATGGCTCACAACTTCCTCCAGCTAAATCAAGACAAGACAGAGGTACTTATTGTTGGAGTCAAAGCACAGAGAAAGAATCTAGCCACACATTTTGATTCACGGGCAATAAAGATAAAACACCAGGTAAAAAACCTAGGTGTTATTTTAGATTTTGAACTCAATTTCAAATCACACATTAGGAATGTAACCAAAATATATTTTTACTACCTGAGGAACATTGCGAAGGTGCAGGCGTTTCTCTCTCAGGCTGATACAGAGAGACTCATCCATGCTTTTATTACAAGCAGGCTTGACTACTGTAATACTCTCCTGTCTGGTCTACCCAAGAAAGGCATTGGTCAACTGCAAAGCATGCAGAATGCTGCAGCACAGGTACTGACCAAGACCGAACAGAGAAACACATTACACCGGTTTTAAGGTCTCTGTACTGGCTGCCTGTGAGTTTTAGAATACATTTTAAGATTGGTTTTTAAATCAATCCACGATTGTGCACCCCAATACATGCCAGACATGTTTTTAAGTTATGTACCCAGTAGGTCCCTCAGGTCCTCTGGCACTGGCCTTTTAACTATCCCAAAGCCAAGAGGCATGGAGAGGCAGCCTTTAGTTACTATGCCACCAGCCTCTGTAATAGCCTGCCAGAGAACCTGAAGGGGGCCGAAACTGTGGACATTTTTAAAAGAGATCTTAAAACACTCATGTTTAGCTTTGCTTTTCCTTAGGGTGCTTTTTAGTTATTCAGTTTTTATTGTTATTCTTTTGTTTTTTTTATCCTCTTATGTTTGATGAGTAGTAAATGTTTCATTTTATTGTTTTTTCCTGTGAAGCGCATTGTGTTGCATTCCAAATCTGAAATGTGTTGTATAAATAAAGCTTGATTTGTTCTGATTTGATGAAAAATTTCTGTCTGTCTAGATGGAAAAATACTTTGAAGTCCGATTTTGCAATAATAAAAAAAACAGTAGTCACTGCGTTTTGCCTTTGTTAACCATTTTAACCTGTCATGTCAGCACTTGTCACAGTGACAAAGGACAGCATGTGGCACTCCACCATATTCGCACACACACACACACACACACACACACACACACACACACACACACACACACACACACACACACACACACACACACACACACACACACACACACACACACACACACACACACACACACACACAAATACAGATTCATCACAGCCCCACACAGCACACTTACATAGAGGACATCAGGGTACCTTATACCAGAGGCATTCAAACAATGACAATCTGTGGCTGTCACAGAGTGCAAGACAATTTACTAAGTTATGATTGAAATGATAGAGTTATTACAGTACATGAAGAAAAACCTTGTCTCCTCCTTATCAACTGAATTCCTATCATACCTGCTGGAATTTTGACCACACAAGGAAATTGAAGGAAAACAAAGAGCAGACAAATCGAGAATACATGCTCATGGTCACCTTTATATCTCTTTGAAATCCCTTCCTTTCTCCCCCATTGCTCTTTGTTTCGTTTTGCCCCTTTACAGAGCATGTACAACACACTGTCTACCTCAGCATATTTATCTTCACGTTGCCTCTCTATTTTGGCATGTAGCAAAGGTTTTGCCTGGTAATTTTTGACTTGCTGATTCCCGACTGGCCATAGTAAGTTGACACTTTGTGATAGGCTCTTCCTCCTTCCATGTATTATTGTTTGAAGTAGTCTACTTTCAGCCTTGTTATCCAGTTACTGTTGGCTCATCTTATTTAGTTGACTATGTCATTCTATATACACCACAATGCAGTTCTCACTTTCTCAGTTTGTGTAGTGTCACCATTTAGGACTTATAAAAGGGTCATATTGCTATGTCATACATTCACATACATGTATTTGTCTTTCTCTATCTCATGGAAGCACTGGGCAAGCCCTCATATTCCCTCTTATACCTTTATCAGTTCTGACCATTTCTGCCCCCTCCCTTCATACAGTATCCATCTCCCATCCAATGAGATCAAGGCAGTGACTATGTAACATTGGGTCACACACACTCTAGGAAACATTAATGTGGGAGTCAATCAAAGTTTTATTTTGTCTGTTGTCTTTTTCTGCTATCTAGAGTGGCCATGATGTTCCTTATAGCTTGTCTGCCAAAGTAGGGTACAGCCTACTGGAGCCTACTCACATGGGTAGACCATAATTCTTTACTAAACTAGATGACTGTCAATTCATTATTGGGAAAATATAGCCCATGATAATCAGATTGGCTACATTGGCTATTCAGGGTCATAGGTGAACAAACATGTGATATCAATTTCAAAGGACTACTTTACAAAATTCTGAACTGCAATCATTGTGCTTTGTTCCTTATTTTCAGCAAGAGGGATGTCAAGTTTATGAACGCTTGTAACAATACCAGACGTCTGTGTGAATAGTACACGGGGTATTGTCTCATTTCTTTATTTTTTTCATGTAGTTTACTGTCATCGCGGTTGCTGAAACGTTGCAGCAATAAAATAGGGCTGCTGTTGCTGAGGCTCAGCGGCTGGCTGTACATAGGCTAGACTAGAGCCATAGCGCTACAACATCCGGGCATTCCTCAGCCTGCGCAGAAACGGAATGGCGGAGGTAAGTGAGCAAAAAGGCTTGGGGAGGAACATGAGGACTAATGATTTTGAAACAGCTCCGCATTTGAGAGCCTCTGTCATCCTAGACGGCATATATCGATGTTGGCAATCGTATCAACGGGTTACGCAGTGTTGTGAGTTAGCTAGCCATGGGTTGATAACTAACGAAGTAAAATGGGGGTATTTTGTCCGTCTCGCCTCTCCGCGTTCTTCGCGTTAAAAAGCCATTCCCAATTTGCCAGATCGTGCGCTATAGAAAACAATGGGAGACCGGCTAGATGGTGGTGCTGAAGAAGTGGTCCAGGTGTGCTCCGTTATAGAAAGGCATTTTGACTACAAACTTTGAGAGAAGTCCGACTTATTTCAGATACTCTCTTGGTGTCTTTTCGGGTGAAAACGCAACCTCTAGAACTATTTCCTCTCTCGGGTCATTCGTGTGTCAGAGGAAGGAACGTTCAGCACCAAGTTACAGGAAAGCGCCCTGGCCCTGGTCAACGCGTCCTAAAGTGGAGTGGACCTAGCTTTACAAAGTGGCCATAAACGTCGGGCTACCAGGCTGTCACTAATGTATTGTTTGTGAAAGTATCCGACCAAGAGTTTTAAGTAGACCACTGCTCTATTTGCTTAAGGTCAAAAGTAACTCTTGAAAGTTGTTGTAGCCCTGAACTAGCTCACCTGATTGACCAAGTCAAAGCCTTGATGATTAGTTGACAAGTTGAATCAGGTGTGCTAGCTTTGGAATAGATCAAATACGTGGTGGAATGGCTGGGGGTCCCCCAGGAGATGTTTGAGAACCACTGTCATAGGTCAACTCGTCCTATCTTCATGGATTGTCTTTTTGGCCAAACAGTCACATTTTTGTAATACCATTAGTTTCCACTGTTGGATAAACTTTGACCGTTCTTTAATTCATGAGTGGCTGTAAGGCAAGTAGAAAGACTGGTAACACTTTACTTAATATGACAGTTGGGCCTATGCATTATTGGTTCGAGCCCTGAATGCTGATTGGCTGACAACCATGGTATATCAGACCATATACCACAGGTATGACCAAACATGTATTTTTACTGCTCTAATTACGTTGGTAACCAGTTTATAATAGCATTAAGGCACCTCTGGGGTATTTGGTATATGGCCAATATACCACAGCTAAGGGCTGTGTCCAGGCACTCCGCGATGCTTTGTGCATAAGAACAGCCCTTAGCCGTGGTATATTGGCCATATACCCCCCCCCCGTGCCTTATTGCTTAATGATAAACTGGGTTGTTAGAGCCCTGAATGCTGATTTGGCTATACCACGGGTATGACAACATTTATTTTTACTGCTCTAATTACATTGTTAACCAGTTTATAATAGCAAGTGTAACGGATGTGAAATGGCTAGCTAGTTAGCGGGTACGCGCTAGTAGCGTTTCAATCAGTTACGTCACTTGCTCTGAAACCTAGATGTAGTGTTGCCCCTTGCTCTGCAAGGGCCGCGGCTTTTGTGGAGCGATGGGTAACGACGCTTCGTGGGTGACTGTTGTTGATGTGTGCAGAGGGTCCCTGGTTCGCGCCCGTGTCGGGGCGAGGGGACGGTTTAAAGTTATACTGTTACATTGATGCTGTTGACCCGGATCACTGGTTGCTGCGGAAAAGGAGGAGGTTGAAAGGGGGGTGAGTGTAACGGATGTGAAATGGCTAGCTAGTTAGCGGGTACGCGCTAGTAGCGTTTCAATCAGTTACGTCACTTGCTCTGAAACCTAGATGTAGTGTTGCCCCTTGCTCTGCAAGGGCCGCGGCTTTTGTGGAGCGATGGGTAACGACGCTTCGTGGGTGTCAGTTGTTGATGTGTGCAGAGGGTCCCTGGTTCGCGCCCGAGGTCGGGGCGAGGGGACGTACTAAAGTTATACTGTTACACAAGTCACGTCAAGGGTTTGTGGTATATGGTCAAACTCTGCGTTGTGTTGTGCATAAGAACAGCCCTTAGCCGTGGTATATAGACAATATACCGGGCCTTATTGCTTTATTATAGCTCTATAATGCATTTGAGGACTTGTCGTAAGCAAGTATGACAGGTCTTATGTCTTATTATCATCTCATAATGATCCTGACTAAATAAAAGTAATTTTGAATTGACAATTTGCTACATTAAGACATACCATTATAATCAGACATGAAAAAGACTTATACATGCTTCAACAAGTAAGAAAGCATAATGCTGCTCACAGACTGCTGCTCCTCAGTCTGTGGGTGTGTCCAGCTGTCCACTGTAGAACCAGTTATCAGCTCTCAATTTCAGTTGAAAAAGTGCGGTTCAGAAGAAGCCAAGGCTCAGCTGATCTATAATGGGATGAACAGGCACCTCTTGATCCTCCACCATGGTAACTGTGTGTGTGTGTGTGTGTGTGTGTGTGTGTGTTAGCTGGTTCGATGGGCTCTGGAGATCACAGACGCAGCCTAGTGGAGATCCTGAGGCAGGGCTATGAGGGGCCGGAGGAGGAGTCCAGGGCCCTAGTGGAACTGGAGAAGAGCCTAGCGGCCGCCCAATGAGGATGGCTGCACGCCCCCACACTGTGAGTACGGCTCCTCTGGCTTAAGGGGCTTCATTTATCAACCGTGTATAAAATTCTTACTACTGTAAATTCTGGCGTACGTGTAGATTCTAGGATTTGCATGCACAACAAACTGTCGCACGCAACATATATGCATGTTTTCATTGGTAAATCAGAGACATACTATATTTACAAACCCGCCTGGAAAACAATCTCCATTGACCTTTTATGGTAACAAAAGCACCCTCATTTGCTGTATGATTTGGAGATGTTGGAATTGGGCCATGATAAAAGAAAGCGCAATGGCAGATGTTATTACATTTCTGTAGAGATGTGGGCAAAATGTTTTAATCTTTTGCAGTGATTTTTTTCAAACTAAAAACGCATGCCGCCTATAGTGAGTGCCAAACACTGGCCACGCATTCTGCAAGACTGATTGTCCTTTCAAACACTGGCCACGCATTCTGCAAGACTGATTGTCCTTTCAAACACTGGCCACGCATTCTGCAAGACTGATTGTCCTTTCAAACACTGGCCACGCATTCTGCAAGACTGATTGTCCTTTCAAACACTGGCCACGCATTCTGCAAGACTGATTGTCCTTTCAAACACTGGCCACGCATTCTGCAAGACTGATTGTCCTTTCAAACACTGGCCACGCATTCTGCAAGACTGATTGTCCTTTCAAACACTGGCCACGCATTCTGCAAGACTGATTGTCCTGTCAAACACTGGCCACGCATTCTGCAAGACTGATTGTCCTTTCAAACACTGGCCACGCATTCTGCAAGACTGATTGTCCTTTCAAACACTGGCCACGCATTCTGCAAGATTGATTGTCCTTTCAAACACTGGCCACGCATTCTGCAAGACTGATTGTCCTTTCAAACACTGGCCACGCATTCTGCAAGACTGATTGTCCTTTCAAACACTGGCCACGCATTCTGCAAGACTGATTGTCCTTTCAAACACTGGCCACGCATTCTGCAAGACTGATTGTCCTTTCAAACACTGGCCACGCATTCTGCAAGACTGATTGTCCTTTCAAACACTGGCCACGCATTCTGCAAGACTGATTGTCCTGTCAAACACTGGCCACGCATTCTGCAAGACTGATTGTCCTTTCAAACACTGGCCACGCATTCTGCAAGACTGATTGTCCTTTCAAACACTGGCCACGCATTCTGCAAGATTGATTGTCCTCTCAAACAATTAAAAAGTAAATGCTATAGCCCACACTTCTATGCAAAATACGAATTGTTCAATATTTTGTTTGTCAGTAGATGATTTTGTTTCCTTGGTGTAGGCTCAGAGATTAAATGGGCTATGTTGTGCTTCTATCTCACAACAATGATGTAGCCTACACATACTTTAAAATATTTTAAATAGGCTACCAGTCTATTTACTTTCGAGCATGCTTGGCTATAGTATTGAATGAACGACTGATAAATGGTAGCCTAATATTTGTTGTTTAGCGGGAATAAACCAGTCATGTCAGAAAAGGAGAGACATGTCCTGCAATATGATTATGATTTAGGCCTATATAATAAAAATAAAATAACCTATGTGACCAACCGGCTTGATTCGGTCTTAAGTAGCAACATTTGAAATTGTGTTTTTTTTACATTGGTTAAAAGTAAAGACTCAGAGCTAGAAAATGGTATATCATACACTACAGTTGAGGAACAATGGGAAAGTAATTCTGCTTTGAAAGTTGATAAACTTGTAACCCCACTTTTGAGAAAATGGCCCTTGAATATTTTGGTACACCTACTGGAGAGCCCTGCTTTGTCTACACCCATTCAGCATTGTTCACACCCTCTTAAGCCTTAGCCCCACCCATCTCTTTAAGGATTCCCATGCAAGGCCATATGCTAAACAGAGTGAGTACGACGGTAGTGTACTAAACAACCAAAGATTTCAAGACTAAAGGCTGGTTTATACTACTTCTATCGACATGTCTGTAAACAGTTGTCGCAGGGACATCATGAACATTCTATTGTCGTCCGACATCAAACTTGTCGTTATGAAAAAGTATAACATGAAAAAGTATAAACACAAAAATTACAGGCTGCATGACAACAGCAGCCTGGTTGTCCAAAATAGCATAACTGGTGTACGTTAACACCAATAAACCCATCCGTTTAAAAATGAATTGAGTAAATGTCAATCTAGCAAACCAGGCAACTAAAAGCAACTTTCTAAACAATGTTTTGGTTTGTTTCTAGTTTGTTAGCTAGCTAGTTAAAGTAAAGTTAGCTGGCTAGAGCCAGTTCAAATAATGACCATACCATATGGCTGACAACATCTTAAATTTAGACAATTTGTATTCATTATTACAGAAAAATAAACTCACAACAATATCAATATTTACAAGTTAATGGCGAGCTAATTACAGAAAATAGCTTATGGTTGTTAGTTTGACAAAATTAAAGCAGGGCATTCTACCGGAGAATTTTAGAACTTGGACACTGTCTCGTTGGCCTAACGTTATAGCCTAATTTGACTTTGGTGCAGGTCATGTTGTTCTTCACATTACTGTCTCTGGTAAACACACAGTGTCAAATAAAATCAAAGTTTATTTGTCACATGCACAGGATACAGAAGGTGTAAACGGTACAGTGAAATGGTTACTTGCATAGTGGAGTCTTTTGTTAAGACATGTAGCTAGCTAGCTAAACAATTATCCATAATCCCAATTCATAACGTTACTACCCTGCATGAATCTGCAGGTAGCTAAAACTAACCAACTAGGTTCAATGTTAGCTAGCTAGCTAAGATTAGGCTATAACTAGCAATGCAAATGGCTCTGACTGTGATAACGTGCGTCTCGGTGAGAGGTGTAGGAGTCAGGCGCAGGAGAGCAGGGATGTCTGAGAAGCGTGTTTAATCATATAGTCCACCAATACAAAAATGAATGAAGATGAAAATCCCAAAACTACACTCACGATACTCAGCAACTCGTGCAAACGCACGGAGGAACAAACACAGTTCCGACACTTTACATAAACGTGCGTAAATCGTGAACACAACAAACATCAAATACAATCGAGCGCAATACACACAAGTCTAATCCCGCACGAACTAAGGCAGGCAACAGGTACCCTATATACACACAGAAATAAATGCAATTGAAACCAGGTGTGAAAAGAATCACAGACAAAACAAACAGAAAAGGAAAAAGGGATCGGTGGCGGCTAGTAAACCGGCGACGCCGAGCGCCGCCCGAACAGGGAGAGGAGTTTCCTTCGGTAGAAGTCGTGACACTGACATCCAAATAATATTACTACACAGATCATACACGTAACGTTAGCTAGCTAGCTAACAGTGCGCTTTACCTAACAATGAAAACAACTTTCTGACAAATTAGAAATGCAGAATATCTTAAAATGTAGCTAGCTAGACTCTCTTACCTGTATACATGGTTCAACGATTTTCCCTCTCTGTCACGGATGCCATGGTTGCCCTTAGTTTGAAGATGTAATCCGGAGACAGGTGTTTTATACAACAGTGTGTTCTCGTTTCAACTCCCTCTGCATATTTGCAATGAAACGACAGAATTTTCTCCATCTCCTTAGCTATCATACTCTGCTTCCACCGGGCATTCCACTGATTTCAAAACTCGGTCCTCCTGAAAATTAGCAACACTTTTGCAGTTCTTCGTGATTTTTTTTTAAAAAGCAGAATTATAAAGGATTACCTACACATGCTGAGCAGCTCATGTTATAGACAGACGCATGCTACATGACAGACCAATCCGAACTCATCTCTCGGCATGTCCAGCCCAGCCATTACCTCAGTCAATCATGGCTAGCGGGAAGGTTCCTGTATTTTTCCGTGGCTAAACCAACTAGGTTCAAAAGCCTGACCACACTGCACCCCTCCAGACCAGTAGGGAATAACATTATTCTATGTAATAGATGATCAATTATTCCATAATTCAAAATTATATCGCCCAATCCCACATTGACCCAGAGCGATCACTCTCTCTCTCTCTGTCCCCCTTTCTCTCTGTGTAGGGCAGTGAGATGCCCCTGGAGGAGCTGCTGGCGCTGTATGGCTACGAGGTGTCTGACCCCCTCCTACAGCAGGACAGGGAGCCCAATGAGCTGTCAGCCAGTCTGCCTGACATGACACTGGACAAGGTGAGACCTGGGTATACCTAGACATAGCTGAGACAGATAACTGAAAACACAGCCAGAAAAAGCATCAGATCAAGGGTGCTGAGTCCCTCGAATTCCACAGTCCAGACAGTTTTTGTTTCTTCTTAGTACTTCATTGATTAATTTGTTAGTAATTGGTTATTGGTGCACCTACCTGGTTTTCCAGGCAGAAATCAATCAATAGTTAAAAGGCAAGGTGGAAAACAGGCATAGAGTAAGCTGTAATTGTCGTGGAGCTGTGTACTCCTGCATTCAAAAGCATTGCATGATACATGTTTTGGCATTGACATGATGTCTATTGATTCTTTCATGGATAATTGTTACTTGGTCCGTAAAGAAATTAGTTAAGACTGCCTCTTGATGGCCTGTCTTGTCTATAAACACTCAGAAAACATGACAATTACAGAATCACTTTCATATATCATAAATGCCATTTACTTTACTGTGTGTGATGCTGAGAGAAGGTAGTGGACTGTTCCATTGAGACAGTAATTGACTGTTCCATTCTTCCAGGACCAGATAGCTAAGGATCTGTTCTCAGGAGAAGATGAAGAGGAGTCATCAGCTGATGACCTCACTCCCTCTGTCACCTCCCATGCCTCCGACCTCCTCCGCCGCCACCTAAGAGGTACAACCAATGATGTCTTATACAGTATCATACTATATAATGGGTATGACACACTTCCTCCCTTCCCAGCACAGCTACCACTTTCCATTAACAGACCTCCACCCACCCAGCCCACCACTCAGGAGAATCCCCTTCCTGTCATATCACATCAATATATTTTTTTTAATGGTCCGAGTGCTCATTTATGGCAAGACTGATTTGTTGTACCGGGAAGGTGTTATTGGGTAGTATTATGAGAATGCTACATATTGGCAGTGGTGTAAAGTATTCAAGTAAAAATACTTTAAAGTACTACTTAAGGTTTTTGGGGTATCTGTACGTTATTTACTATTTATATTTTTGACTACTTTTACTTCACTACATTCCTAAAGAAAATAATGTACTTTTTTCCCTGACACCCAAAAGTACTTGTTACATTTTGAATGATTAGCAGGCGAGGAAAATGGTTCAATTCACACATTTATCAAGAGAACATCCCTCGTCATCCCTACTGCCTCTGATCTGGCTGACTCACTAAACACACATGCTTTGTTTGTAAATTATGTTGGTGTGCCCCTAGCTATCAGCAAATTAAAAACACCAGAAAATGGTGCTGCCTGGTTTGCTTAATATAAGGAATTTGAAGTGATTTATACTTTTACTTTTGATACTTAAGTATGTTTAAAACCAAATACTTTTAGACTTTTACTGTAACGATCGTCGTAATCCTCCTCCTCGGACGAGGAGGAGAGGCGAGAAGGATCAGACCAATATGCAGAGTGGTTAGTGTTCATATTTAATGAAAATAGACTGAACACTTCAAAATACAAAACAACAAACGTGACAAACCGCAAACAGTCCCGTGTGGTACTAACACAGACACGCGATACAACCACCCACAAAAACCACGTGAATCACCGGCTGCCTAAGTATGATTCTCAATCAGGGACAACGATTGACAGCTGTCTCTGATTGAGAATCATACCCGGCCGAACACAAACATCCCAACATAGAACAAACACATCGACAACCCACCCCAACTCACGCCCTGACCAACTAAAATAATACAAGAGAAAGGAAAAACAGGTCAGGAACGTGACATTTACTCAAGTAGTATTTCACTGAGTGACTCACTTTTACTTGAATAATTTTCTAATAAGGTGTATTTACTTTTACTCAAGTAAGACATTTGTGTACTTTTTCCACCACTGTATAGTGGTGTAACAAATGATCCCATTTTTGTTCTCCAGCCCATTCCCTGGCAAGTGGAGACAAAGGCACCTTAGTCAGCACCTCAGAAGAAGATTCAGACAATGATGACGACACCTCCATTCCCTCCAACGATGGACGCAAGGTGAGACACTGGGGACTACTGAACAGAGCTCAAATCCCCTACAATTACTCTTTAGATAAATATAAAAACCTGTTGTCTGTGTGACTGAAACTGTGGTTGTTCTTTTACCAGGACATCATGGTGGGCTCAATGTACCAAGCCAAAATCCCTACTCTCAGCCTATACTCAGACCAGGAGAGAGGTAACCCCAAATTTCCCCTTTCAGAATCAGTGCATATTTTGGATTAGTGTGTTGACACTTTTTGATTCGCCTCCGTCTCACAAACATCCTTATACCTGTGTCTCTCCATCTCCTGCTCCCAGTCTATGAGAATGAGGACCAGCTCCTGTGGACCCCAGACATGCTGTCAGGCCAGGCTGTAGAGGAGTTCTTACTGAGTGCCCAGAGATGGGGAGGCCAGGAGGGCACTAAAGACACCCTTATCACTGGGGACATAATCAAAGACAATGATCAGGTACTGTAGTGGGTTGGGGACTAAAGCAGGAACAGAGTGGGACTTAGTGGGGCTAGAGCTATACTGAACAAAAATATGAACGCAACATGCAAGAATTTCTATGATTTTACTGAGTTACAGTTCATAAGGAAGTCAGTCAATTTAAATAAATTCATTAGGCCCTAATCTATGGATTTCACATGACTGGGCAGGGGCGCTGACACAATCAGAATAATATTTTCCCTGCAAAAAGCCTTTATTACAGACAGAATACTCCTAAGTTTCATCAGCTGTCCGGTTGGCTGGTCTCGAATGATCCCGCAGGTGAAAAAGCCGGATGTGGAGGTTCTGGGCTGGTGTGGTTACATGTGGTTTGCGGTTGTGAGGCAGGTTGGACACACTGACAAATTCTCTAAAACAACATTGAAGGTGGCTTATGGTAGAGAAATTAACATAAAATTATCTGGCAACAGCTCTGGTGGACATACCTGCAGTCAGCATGCCAATTGCACGCTCCCTCAAAAATTTAAACATCTGTGGCTTTGTGTTGTGTGACAAAACTGCTCATTTTAGAGTGTTTTTTTATTGTCCCCAGGACAAGGTGCACCTGTGTAATGATCATGCTGTTTAATCAGCTTCTTGATAATCCATCCACCTGACAGGTGTGGCATATCTTGGCAAAGGAGAAATGCTCACTTAACAGGGATGTAAACAAATTTGTGCGCAACATTTTGGAGAAATAAGCTTTTTGCTGTATGAAACATTTCTGTGATCTTTTATTTTAGCTCATGAAACATGGGACCAACACTTTACATGTTGCGTTTATATTTTTGTCCAGTATACGTTTGTTGGCCAATTAGCTTTGTTTGAATGTTGAGTGACTTCTACACAGTTCACATTGTGGTCGAGGTCACAGATTTCAGTCACAACTGTTTCCCCTTTTTTTCTCTTTCCCTCAGGTTCTGTATGAGCTGGTGAAATGCAGCTTCAATGCAGAGGAGGCACTGAGAAGACTGCGCTTTAATGTGAAAGTATTCAGCGGTAAGACCTTTCACTACACATTTACTACTGCTGTCTAGTATGTATTGGCATCTTCTTGCGATACCTTACTAGTAACAACAACTCTATGAACTAATATCAATAATAACTCACTAGTGGAAGCGATTGATTAATTCAGCTCAATACAATGTTGGGGTGGTGGTGGTGGTTGGTCCTCAAAAACAAAATTGTATTGAGTTGAATTAAGATCCTTCAACTCAATAACCACCCCTGTAAATCAAAAATGTGTTGTTAATGCTCTCCAGCTGTTTAGTCTCTGGATGCTACTAGTATTTTCAATTTCAGAGCATTTAAAAAATATGTCCCAAATTTCTTGTGGGATCATGGAACTTCTTTGGTATCTTTGGAACTTCCTCTGCTTTCCCTTGGAAATGCAATTATTTGATAGACCTAACATGAACCCATGTTACCAACAACTTGAAAACACACTCATTCTATATAATGGCCTAGGTCAAATATTTAGGCTAAATCTCGGGGCTCATTTTCACAAAGAGTCTTATTCGTATCAGCAGTCCTACCCTGAAACCCTTTTTGAATATGGGCCATGGTCTGTCATCTTGACTAAGGCTATAAAATGTTTTTGATCCTGCATTTCCGTTGTGCACATCCAAGCTGGGAGTGTAGGTGAAAATGTAGCTAATTGTGCGCGCTCCAGTGTAGGCTGACAAATTATTTCAGTAACAACAACTCTCAACAACTCTCTAAATAAGACCTCGTCTCTGTCTGACCACCTCTATAGGGAGATTGTTTTGCGGTATTATAATATAGATAATGGAAATCATTGCATTCAAACTTTGTGGCGCTTATGGGGTGAATGGATTTACAGTTATCATCTTGACATGGTGAGTTACTGTAATATGGCTGTAATATGAGTTACAAATAATTCAAGTCTCCTTTTAGGGTATATTCCCACCTAACTGCTGTTGTCTTCTGTGTAGAGGAGCTGTGTGCCTGGAGCGAGGAGGAGTGTCGAAACTTTGAACATGGCTATCGAGTTCATGGGAAGAACTTCCACCTCATTCAGGCCAATAAGGTGAGCAGAACAGAAACTTCCATCGTCAGGTTTGGGGAGAACCTGATTTGCTACAAAGCTGAAATTCTCTGTTTTTCAGTCATGACATTGACTGGTATCATACATTACCCCTTAAATGCAAATGTTGACAGCTGCTTTGTCATAACCTGAGGCGTACCTGTACAAACCTGCTTGTCTGCATTGATCAGACAGGAAACTCACTGATTTCCATACTGCAGCAAACAGTAAACTACACTGTGTTTACATGTCAGGTACGCACACGGTCGGTGGGGGAGTGTGTGGAGTATTACTACATGTGGAAGAAGTCGGACCGCCATGAGTACTTTACCCAGCAGACCACCAAGCTGGGTCGCAAGAAGTACAGTCTGCAGTCAGGGAACATGTAAGTAGCACTGCAGATATGAGACGGTCTCTCAATGACCCTTTCTCAGGGATGCAAACTAGTCACCTTTCAGCAGAATTCACCGTTTTGAATCCAAAATAGGTGACCTACGTGATTCGTGTAGATCTGATGAGGAAAGTTTGGGCGATGGGTGTGGGGGGCTTTGGATGACTACTGGCTGTATGCGAACGAGTGATGCGCGTTTGGAGCAGTACTGGCTGTATCCAAGGCTCAGCCAATCGTTCACATAACAACAGAATGCAGGATACGACTGAAGAGAGAACATACGACCAATGTGCTAGTTACAGCGTCAGCGTGCGCTCTGGAAAGAGGCGTGGAAGGCAGTTTGACTGTTAATTTACAGCAGCGGGTCCCCTGAACTATAACGAAGAGGTAGGTGAGAAGCCTGACCACGGAGACGGGGGTGAGAAGGTGATGAAGCGTACTTCATGAGCTGTAACCGAAAACTGTCATTTGGAAAGTTTGAGGTGAGGGAGAAAGTGTGGTGGAACAAGTATTGTTAGCATTGTTAAGTATCTTGCTAGCTGGATCGAATTATCCGTTATAGCTTTCCAGAGAAATGTTGAGCAACATCAGCCAACATCAACTGAACTGATCAAATAATTGAGTTTATGGTGTGAAAATTAGCAGGCTAAAAAAAGTCAGACAGCTAACATCAGATGAGCTAACGTTAGTAACCTAACCAATTCGCTCGCTATAGTATTAACTGGTAACGTTAACGTTATACGACTCCTTGCCGTTCCTCAAGTTATAACTCGTTAGTTACTTACTGGACCCTGGCAATCTGTGTGAAATGTTAACGTTAACTAACTTGGCTAACGAACTAACTACTATCTGTGAACTAATGTTTTCCCACTACAGTAAGTTATGTGGTTCATTTTCAGAATGAGAGAATTAGGTGAAAATGAGGCGTTGCTTGTTGAACAGTTAAGTGGAGCTGGGCCTGGCTTAAACTGGGTGCCACTATAGAGGTAAACTGGATGCCACACACTTTCCCTCTTTCTCACTTTTTCAATAGAGTGGATAAAAAGGGGTATGCCAGGTGTACTCTCTGCCTGAAATAAGATCAATTATGCCAACAAAGGGTATCATGCTCTGCTGGCACATTGTAATTGGCGGTAATTGTACAATGTAATAATATGCAGTGTAGCCTAAAGATGATTGCTTTTGTTGTGTTGAACTTGACAGTAACACTTGTGTGAGTGAGGGGGGATTATTACATTTTTTACTCAGTGAACATTATTTTTGCACACATGTAGCCTTGTGCACTTGATCGATGTCTACTATAGTGACCACTAGAATAGAGCAAAAATAGAATGCCTATTTGTTTCATTCTATTTCTCCTTAAGATGTTTTTTCCCCAAGTGCAATATTTAGATGTGTGTGGTCACAAGTGTTCTATTATAAAGGCTGTCATGGCTAACTGCAATATTAGTGTATTGTTTTCTTCTCAAGACTTGAGTGTCATTTGCAGTAAAGTCTAGGCAACACATATCATTGGAATGCTTCCTTTACATTTTACATTAGCTGTGTGTTAGGTTCACATGAACCACTTTTTATTTTACACACAGAGACTGATCATGTAGATCATATTCTTTGTTTAATTAGTTAAAACCTGCATTTCCCCCTGGCAGGGATTTTTTGCATGTTTCAGTGCAAAAAAGAAAAAGTGTCACCTTTTTGGGCCCTCACCAGTTTGTATCCCTGCTTTCTAGACTTGACACTCAAGCTGCATTTAAATGTCGGCTAAATTAGCACATGCCCCCATCATGTTGTTGTTGTTATGATCTTCTCCTTGGCATGACATTGTTCTCAGAATATATGATTTAAATATGGTGTAGGAAAAGGAAATGTGGACACAGTGTGGACACAGTAGACATATCTTTACCATGATGGGAATGTGACAGGATCATCTTTATCAGAACAGGAAAGCTGCATGCAAACAACAGGTGTAGAGACAAGTAAACAATATAACCTCCCAATTGTCATTGTTTTCAGACCAGAGATTTGTATTATGTTTAGCTGATATCATGCTGGGAGTTTGAAACTCAAAACGGAAATGAATGTTCTTATTGGACAAGTTCATGTGCAGTTGGGACTGTTTACACAAGTTTCCTACTGTGTTGTCTTCCAGGGAGGATGGTGAGCAGGATGGAGAGCAGGATGGAGAGGTTGGGGAGATGGAGGGGTGCTCCCAGATTGAGCCCCACTCACCCCCACCAGTCATGGACCTGGACAAGCAAGGTAACTCCTGGTCCCTAGCCGTAGTCCCAGCCCCAGTCCTATACCTCAGCTCTGGCCCTGATTCCTGCCCCAGATAATTTTACTGAGACCGACAGACCACAAACACTACAGCTTGTTTGAAGGACTGCGGTCAGAAGAGTTAGCTAGAACCATAAGTGATAGTTGTATGCCCTCTCCTCTGAAGTCGCAGGAATCCACTAGAGGTTGACCGATTATGATTTTTCAACGCCGATACCGATATCGGTTATTGGAGGACCAAAAAAAGCCAATACCGATTAATCGTCCGATTTGTAAATCAAATAATTTGTAATAATGACAACAATACTGAATGAACACTTATTTTAACTTAATATAATACATCAATAAAATCAATTTAGTCTCAAATAAATAATGAAACATGTTCAATTTGGTTTAAATAATGCAAAAACAAAGTGTTGGAGAAGAAAGTAAGTGCAATATGTGCCATGTAAAAAAGCTAACGTTTAAGTTCCTTGCTCAGAACATGAGAACATATGAAAGCTGGTGGTTCCTTTTAACATGAGGCTTCAATATTCCCAGGTAAGAAGTTTTAGGTTGTAGTTATTGTAGGACTATTTCTCTCTATACCATTTGTATTTCATATACCTTTGCCTATTGGATGTTCTTATAGGCACTTTAGTATTGCCAGTGTAACAGTATAGCTTCCGTCCCTCTCCTCGCCCCTACCTGGGATCGAACCAGGAACACATCGACAACAGCCACCCTCGAAGCATCGTTACCCATCGCTCCACAAAAGCCGCGGCCTGTAACGGCTGTCTAATGCCTCCTCCTCGGATGAGGAGGAGGAGTAAGGGTCGGACCAAAATGCAGCGTTGAATGTAGACATAATGAATTTATTTGACAAGACGAACACTGACACGAACTACACTTGATAATTAACAAAATAACAAACCAACGACGTAGACTGACCTGAACATAAGAACTTACATATAGACACGAAGAACGCACGAACAGGAAAGACTAGCCAAACGAATGAACAAACGAAACAGTCCCGTGTGGTGCAACGGACACAGACACAGGAACAATCACCCACAAACAAACAGTGAGAACAGCCTACCTTAATATGGTTCTCAATCAGAGGAAACGTCAAACACCTGCCTCTAATTGAGAACCATATCAGGCAACACATTTAACCCAACATAGAAACACATAACATAGAATGCCCACCCCAACTCACGCCCTGACCAACTAAACACATACAAAAACAAGGAAAACAGGTCAGGAACGTGACACGGCCCTTGCAGAGCAAGGGGAACAACTACTCCAAGTCTCAGAGCGAGTGACGTCACCGATTGAAACACTATTAGCGCGCACCCCGCTAACTAGCTAGCCATTTCACATCGGTTACACCAGCCTAATCTCGGGAGTTGATAGGCTTGAAGTCATAAACAGCTCAATGCTTGAAGCATTGCGAAGAGCTGCTGGCAAAACGCACGAAAGTGCTGTTTGAATTAATGCGTACGAGCCTGCTGCTGCCTACCATCGCTCAGTCAGACTGCTCTATCAAATATCAAATCATAGACTTAATTATAACATAATAACACACAGAAATACGAGCCTTTGGTCATTAATATGTTGGATCCGGAAACTATCATTTCGAAAACAAAACGTTTATTCTTTCAGTGAAATGCGGAACCATTCCGTATTTTATCTAACGGGTGGTATCCCTAAGTCTAAATATTGCTGTTACATTGTACAACCTTCAATGTTATGTCATAATTATGTACAATTCTGGCAAATTAATTACGGTCTTTGTTAGGAATAAATGGACTTCACACAGTTCGCAACGAGCCAGGCGGCCCAAACTGCTGCATATACCCTGACTGCTTGCACGGGACGCAAGAGAAGTGACACAATTTCCCTAAATATAAGAAATTCATATTAGCAGGCAATATTAACTAAATATGCAGGTTTAAAAATATATACTTGTGTATTGATTTTAAAGAAAGGCATTGATGTTTATGGTTAGGTACATTGGTGCAACGACAGTGCTTTTTTCGCAAATGTGCTTGTTAAATCATCACCCGTTTGTCGAAGTAGGCTGTGATTCAATGAGAAATTAACAGGCACCGCATCGATTATATGCAACGCAGGACACGCTAGATAAACTAGTAATATCATCAACCATGTGTAGTTAACTAGTGATTATGTTAAGATTGATTGTTTTTTATAAGATAAGTTTAATGCTAGCTAGCAACTTACCTTGGCTTCTTGCTGCCCTCGAGTAACAGGTAGTCAGCCTGCCACGCAGGCTCCTCGTGGAGTGCAATGTAAGACAGGTGGTTAGAGCTTTGGACTAGTAACTGTAAGGTTGCAAAAACGAATCCCCGAGCTGACAAGGTAAAAATCTGTCGTTCTGCCCCTGAACAAGGCAGTTAACCCACCGTTCCTAGGTCGTCATTGAAAATAAGAATGTGTTCTTAACTGACTTGCCTAGTTAAATAAAGGTGTATAAAAAAAAATATAAAAAACGGCCAAATCGGTGTCCAAAAATACCGATATCCGATTGTTATGAAAACTTGAAATCGGCCCTAATTAATCGGCCATTCCGATTAATCGGTCGACCTCTAGAATCCACCCACTTGCTGTACCATTTCAAAGATATGTCATGCCAAATCACCCCATACGCACCTGTCTCTGTCTTATTACTTGAGTCTTATTATTTATTTTCTTGATTACATTATTTGTCTGTTTGATGGGTTGTGTTTATTAACATATGATTTAAAGCATTTTTATGTATTGTTTTATGTGTCTGTTTTCCCATTGCTTTGTGTGTGTTTGTCTGTGGTGTTTCTACCTGTGTGTTGACATGGCGGTGCAGAGGAGGAGGGCCGACCTCGTCGCAGACGAACGCCCCGCTTTCTCTTAAAGCCCTGAGCTCACTACACACAGGCCACTCTAATCAGGCAGGGCCACCAGGTAAAGATTCTAACCAGACAGGGCCACCAGGTAAATATTCTAACCAGGCAGGGCCACCAGGTAAAGATTCTAACCAGACAGGGCCACCAGGTAAAGATTCTAACCAGACAGGGCCACCAGGTAAAGATTCTAACCAGGCAGGGCCACCAGGTAAAGATTCTAACCAGACAGGGCCACCAGGTAAAGATTCTAATCAGGCAGGGCCACCAGGTAAAGATTCTAACCAGGCAGGGCCACCAGGTAAAGATTCTAACCAGACAGGGCCACCAGGTAAAGATTCTAACCAGGCAGGGCCACCAGGTAAAGATTCTAACCAGGCAGGGCCACCAGGTAAAGTTTCTAACTAGACAGGGCCACCAGGTAAAGAGTCTAACCAGGCAGGGCCACCAGGTAAAGATTCTAACCAGGCAGGGCCACCAGGTAAAGACTGTAACCAGACAGGGCCACCAGGTAAAGACTCTAACCAGGCAGGGCCAACAGGTAAAGACTCTAACCAGGCAGGGCCACCAGGTAAAGACTCTAAACAGGTAGGGCCACCAGGTAAAGACAGACAGAGAGAGGGATAGAGGGGATGGGGTGAGGTAGGTCTGGAGACAAGCTTCACTAACCCTACCTAGCTAATACTAACCCCACTGGAGTGCTTGATATGAGGTCAGGTTTTCATGAGGTCAAGTTTCATGTGGTCAGAACTAGGGGGTCTTTTCCAAAAGACTTTTGAGGGCATTATGATTCTCAGGCCAGGAAGTTGAAAGTATGAAATATAAACTACTAAACCATAATCAAATCTCAGGGCTCATGAAAATTATTTTATTGGAGGCTTAGCATTTTAGAAATGTTGTATTGGCTTCCTCTCAATACTTTCTGAATTGTAACCTAAAATGATTGATGAGTATTTTATTAACATTCTTTTTATAATTATGTTCTAATTATCTTACCATGTTTACCAGCTTTGTTAAATTGTACTTTGTCTGAAACTAAGATTTTGTGTGGAGCTGATTGTAACATTAAGGAGAAAAAAAGGAAACCACTGTCCAATGTCAATGCCAGTGATGACTCGGTCAGTTACCATTGAGGTAGTGCTTGTTCAAGTCCTTCTTTGTAATTCTTCTCTCCTTGTCTAGATGCTGAATTGCGGATGGAGGTTTTGGAGCTGTGTGGTGCTCCTTGTCCCAGCCCAAGCCCACAGAGGGAGCAGCTGTTCAGCCACTTATCTCCACTCCCCTCTCTGAAGGACCTGCAGCAGGAGCCCTCTCTGAACTGTCCTAGCCCGGTCTGCTGTCCCACCTCTCCCCCTGCCCAGCTCCATCCCTCCCCCCGGCCCAGCGGCAGCCCCACATCCTCCCCAGCAGAGCCTCATCTCCTGGGTTCTGGCTTCTACCAGCTGCAGCTGGGGCCCTTCCTTCCAGACGGCCTGTCCATGGGGCCAGAGGGTGGGGCCTCTCAGAGGCTGCAGGTGGACTTCTCCCTGCCCTCCGTCCCCCAGTCCCCACCCTTGTCTGCCATTGCCCCATCCTCCTCCGTCACTTCTGACTTTGGGGCCATCAGCAGTTACCTGTGTCCCTCGGCCCTGTGCCCCCCTCCCGTCCAGCACTCCCGCTCTCTCACCCAGTGAGGGGAGAAAGAAGGGTGTCTTTACCCTGGAGAACATTCCAATAATGCCTGGGTAGTTTGTACTTCTAAGTACTGCCAGTTGAAGCTAACTTGGACCAGAGCTCACCCATGTGATGGTGTGAAGCTCCCCAGGAGAGAAACTGTATTTTTGCGCGGGAGATAGGCCTACCTGTATCAGAGTGTTTACTAGGGGACTCCCATTGCTCACAAGCACAATGGCTTACCTACCTGTCTATTCTGGAAGAGCAGGAGTTCTACAGAGACGTTCCCAGTTCTTAGATATAATGTTGGGACTGGAAAAGCTGGTGGGCTCGTTGATGGCTCCAAGGCCAAAACAGTTAGCCTGATGTTTGTTGCAGTGGCCTCGTTCAGAGCAGAACTAGAGACTGTGATTTAACCTCCCTCACTGATTTCCCATCGTTTACTGGGAACAGTGAGCAGCAGACAGGGATGACCTGGAATCCTTGATGCTGTATTATAGCTGATGTCCACAAGAGATGTTCTCCCTCTCTATCAGTTCTGATAAGGCTGTTTTTAGAAGCAGGGTTCAGTCTGCATTTGTATGACTTATCACCACTCTGACTGTGGATCTCTGAGGTAGGATCTGCCTCCCTGGTTCACTGTGAGAGATTCCACCTCTCTTGAACATCTACAACTGAAACTGAAGGTTTTGTATACAGTACGTTTAAGAGGAAAGATCTGTATAGGAATACCATGAAACTATGCTTTTGAGATTGTCACAATGTTTTTATTTTGTTGTTATTTGTTCCCAGTTGTTCAGGTATTCATTGGCAGGTTTGCAATAAGGAACCTGAGTTTGTGATGGGAGTCCTTGTGTTCTCTCTTTTCAGTTTATGTTGACGTTTAAAGGTCTTGTACAGTACCAAACTCCCACAATTGCCTGACAACCACGGTAGGCACATTAGCCTGTGTTTTGCGCATTATTGTACATGCTACTGTAGGTAAGTCACTGAATACACAGGTACTGTAGCCTCTGGCTTCTTCCCTGTATCTCAACTCCAGTTTTTGTGTGATTTAAGGTTTGAATATTGCCCTGAACCACCCATCCGACCTTGTGGATAACAGTCATTGAAAAAGCCCAACGGCATTGAAGGACATCGACCCAAAAGGGGTGTGTTCAGAAGGGTGAAACGTTATGAACGTTGCAGATGGAGAATGTGATATACAGAGCTAACACGCTTGCTTATTCCGTACCGTTGCACCCTCCTGAACAGACGCCATTTTTCACTGAATGCTGTACTGTATTCTGCCACTAGAGGACCTTGGCTGTCGCCTAGTCCGAAGAGAGCCTGCCTGCCTGCTTTGTTCCCCCTGCTCAGGGGGAGAGAATCTGTCCCCTGTGCTCTCTGTCCCGACGGCAGGAAAACTCAATTTATTTATTTATTCCCCATTTTCTATTTTTATAGGTGGGGTTTTCCCTCTACTCCCTGCTCGGACCTGAGCTGTTCTAGATCTGTTTGTTTTTGTTCAACCGTTTACAGGAGGTTCTGGACGTTGACTATCGGGACAGGAAGGGGAGTAGAAACACTGCCTTTTGTTTATTCTTTTTTAGCATTTATATCATACTGCTTCTGTTTATATTGGTTTGTAATTATAATTATTATATTTTGTTTAAAAAAAAGTACAAACAAAATATATTAAACATTTTGACAATTAATGAAAGTCCTTGCACGCATACACACACCAGTACTTGAATCTTAGTCTTGTGTGCAAATCTGTTGAAAAATACTTTAGTACTTCAATTCAATTTCCAACAACATTGTATCCACATGAATCTCTTGTGGACAGACTATGTATCTGACCAAATTATGCAAGATTTTAATTCTGGGCTAACCAAGATTGTACCAAAATGTTTTTACATATCCTGTGATTGGGTGGTGCCAGTATAGTAGCTGAATAACCCACACTGTGGAGATCTGTAGTGATTCAGAAACTTGGTTAACCCGAAACTCACACTGAATAACCCAGTAGCTGAATAACACATACCCAAACAAATCTCCACAGTACTCATGTACTGGCCTTACATTAAGCCTACGGTATAACCAGGCTTCAAATTCAACTGGATATTCTGTACATTTCTGCATTACATTATTTTGAATCAGGGTCTAGTTTATTTGAACTGGTGCAACAGAGAGCAAGAAATTACAGGCTTACTTCCTCAAAGGTAAACTCATTCATTATTCTTAATTCCTTGGAAAGTGACTAAGTGACTGACAGGTGAACACTAGCAAGAAGCGATAACCATTCATTAGGAAATGTGGGAGGGATATGGCATCCACTAATTCCCATACATTGTTTTTCTAATGTGAGCTGTGATCTGTGATCCACAATTTGATAAACAAGATAGTGAGCTTGGTATGTGTAGCCTATTGGCCCACTGTATGAGAGGCTACTACAGGACACTGTCATAACTGGGGGTGGTGGGGGGGGGGGGGGGGCAGCGAACAGGATGAGTTAGTAAGGTTCTTGGGACTGTCACACATCTCTACACACTGTCTACACAGAGCTCTGTCTCGTGTGACTCCCGAGTACACCATGCGTGGTAGCGGACCCCTTTCTAATGAGGCGTGTTGAGATTTGTTTACACAGGGAAGACAAGCTTCTTATAACCCATATATCAGGCCAATGAGATGGTTCAGATAGGCAGACTCGGGGTGCTGGAGGTATAGGGATTCACCTTAACTCAGGCTGGACGACAGGAGTCTGGCACTAGTGGCTCTTCTTGTAGGGCTTCATATTTGCACTGCTTCAGGTGAGAATTTGTCTTACTTTTCAGAGTGGTGGGTCTACAGGCATTGGAAGTTGGAACAAGTATTGCTTCTCTTTAAAAAGACTAGCTATTTAAGAGCCCTTGATGGACTAGGTGTTGTGAAATTGGCATGCTGCTACCTCGACAGGGTTTCTTTCTTATCAGAGTGTAGGCTAGACCCTCAATAACCTGAAGTAGGCTAGGTTACAGCAGTCTGTTTCATGGACTCACGGACAGAGCTATGGATACAAGGATTGACCATTAAATACAAATGATAGTTTTAACCATGTTTTGAGGCAATACAAACAAACACGTTTATATTTTGGGCTCTGATGAAGCATCTGGTATATATATTCAAGAATCAATGGGTATATATTAATGTACTGTAGCAACTGCAGATTTCCCCTTTAAATGAATTCAGGACCTTAATTCAGAGCTTGGTTGTGGAGGAATGCAATTGTTTTGGATTGTTTTATTTTCATTGTGTTTTTAAAAATAATTTTGTAATGTATTGCTTTTTTGTGTTTTATGTTTCCACATGTTGTTTCTTGATTTTGTGTTGTCTTTCAGGATATACAGTGAGGGGGAAAAGTATTTGATCCCCTGCTGATTTTGTACCTTTGCCCACTGACAAAGAAATGATCAGTCTATAATTTTAATGGTAGGTTTATTTGAACAGTGAGACACAGAATAACAAAAAAAAAAATCTAAAGTGTTATAAATTGATTTGCATTTTAATGAAGGAAATAACTATTTGACCCCTCTGCAAAACATGACTTAGTACTTGGTGGCAAAACCCTTGTTGGCAATCACAGAGGTCAGACGTTTCTTGTAGTTGGCCACCGGGTTTGCACACATCTCAGGAGGGATTTTGTCCCACTCCTCTTTGCAGATCTTCTCCAAGTCATTAAGGTTTCGAGTCATTAAAGTTTCGAACCTTCAGCTCTCTCCACAGATTTTCTATGGGATTAAGGTCTGGAGACTGGCTTGGCCACTCCAGGACCTTAATGTGCTTCTTCTTGAGCCACTCCTTTGTTGCCTTGGCCGTGTGTTTTGGGTCATTGTCATGCTGGAATACCCATCCACGACCCATTTTCAATACCCTGGCTGAGGGAAGGAGGTTCTCACCCAAGATTTGACGGTACATGGCCCCGTCCATCGTCCCTTTGATGCGGTGAAGTTGTCCTGAACCCTTAGCAGAAAAACACCCCCAAAGCATGTTTCCACCTCCATGTTTGACGGTGGGGATGGTGTTCTTGGGGTCATAGGCAGCATTCCTCCTCCTCCAAACACGGCGAGTTGAGTTGATGCCAAAGAGCTCCATTTTGGTCTCATCTGACCACAACACTTTCACCCAGTTGTCCTCTGAATCATTCAGATGTTCATTGGCAAACTTCAGATGGGCATGTATATGTGCATTCTTGAGCAATGGGACCTTGTGGGCGCTGCAGGATTTCAGTCCTTCACGGCGTAGTGTGTTACCAATTGTTTTCTTGGTGACTATGGTCCCAGCTGCCTTGAGATCATTGACAAGATCCTTCCGTGTAGTTCTGGGCTGATTCCTCACCGTTCTCATGATCATTGCAACTCCACGAGGTGAGATCTTGCATGGAGTCCCAGGCTGAGGGAGATTGACAGTTCTTTTGTTTTTCTTCCATTTGCGAATAATCGCACCAACTGTTGTCACCTTCTCACCAAGCTGCTTGGCAATGGTCTTGTAGCCCATTCCAGCCTTGTGTAGGTCTACAGTCTTGTCCCTGACATCCTTGGAGAGCTCTTTGGTCTTGGCCATGGTGGAGAGTTTGTAATCTGATTGATTGATTGCTTCTGTGGACAGGTGTCTTTTATACAGGTAACAAACTGAGATTATGAGCACTCCCTTTAAGAGTGTGCTCCTAATCTCAGCTCATTACCTGTATAAAAGACACCTGGGAGCCAGAAATCTTTCTGATGGAGAGGGGTTCAAATACTTATTTCCCCTCATTAAAATGCAAATCAATTTCTAACATTTTTGACATGCGTTTTTCTGGATTTTTGTTGTTGTTATTCTGTCTCTCACTGTTCAAATAAACCTACCATTAACATTATAGACTGATCATTTCTTTGTCAGTGGGCAAACGTACAAAATCAGCAGGGGATCAAATACTTTTTTCCCTCACTGTAGGTCTCATTTGATGGCGCTGATAGACATGGCCGCTCTGTTTCTGGCTCCTAAGCAACTTTGTTACAAGCATTACGCTACACCCACAATAACATTGTTAAATATGTGTATGCCAACCAATAAAATTTTATTTGGAAAAGAGATTAGTTAATCTCAACATGACTTCCTGGATATATAAATGATATAGACTAAATAGATAATTACATTAATAAGGAATGCACAGTAACATCCGGGAGTATATCAGAAAGGGCTGTAATTTGTTGGTATTTCTTGAGAGCTCTCTAAAAGGAGAGCTGTGGTTTGTTCAGCCAATGACAAGCAATAACATATATAGAATGTGCTCTTCCCATTTGTGATTTAATAGTGAAACATTATTTCTACACACCTTTAATCATCTATATCCTCTCTTTTCCGTCTGGTCCATGCAGAGTTATCCCTCAGCCCTAGCAAGCCTCAGTGTGTCTTCATGGCCTGGGCCAATGTGACCTGCTACTGGACACCTGGACAGGGCTCTCCCCCAGACACACACTACACACTGCAGGTCAATATGTAAGATGCCATCACATACTACAACATCTACTGCACAAGTAACTGCTTGTGATTATATTAGGCCCCTCCCAAGTGGCACAGCGGGCTAAAGCGCTGCATCTCAGTGCTAGAGGTGTCACTACAGATCTTGGTTTGATTCCAGGCTGTATCACAACCGGCCGTGATTGGGAGTCCCATAGGGCGGCGCATAATTGGCCCAGCATTGTCCGGGTTTAGGGTTTGGCTGGGGAAGGCCGTCATTGTATATAATAATTTGTTCTTAACTGACTTGCCTAGTTAAATAAAGGTTAAATAAAAAATAGACAGCATTAGTTAGAAATAAAGGCCAGTAAATCCTGCAACATGTATTTCCCCAACCATGAGGGAAACAAAGGCAGACTGACATGTTCCAGCACTGGTGCCACCACAGAATGATTCATTCTAAACTCAGCAAAAAAAGAAACGTCCCTTTTTCAGGACCCTGTCTTTCAACGATAATTCGTAAAAATCCAAATGACTTCACAGATCTTCATTGAAAAGGGTTTAAACACTGTTTCCCATGCTTGTTCAATGAACCATAAACAATTAATGAACATGCACCTGTGGAACGGCCGTTAAAACACTAACAGTTTACAGACGGTAGGCAATTAAGGTCACAGTTATGAAAACTTAGGACACTAAAGAGGCCTTTCTACTGACTCTGAAAAACACCAAAAGAAAGATGCCCAGGGTCCTTGCTCATCTGTGTGAACGTGCCTTAGGCATGCTGCAAGGAGGCATGAGGACTGCAGATGTGGCCAGGGCAATAAATTGCAATGTCCGTATTGTGAGACGCCTAAGACAGTGCTACAGGGAGACAGGACGGACAGCTGATCATCCTCGCAGTGGCAGACCACGTGTAACAACACCTGCACAGGATCGGTACATCCGAACATCACACCTGCGGGACAGGTACAGGATGGCAACAACAACTGCCCAAGTTACACCAGGAACACATAATCCCTCCATCAGTGCTCAGACGGTCCACAATAGGCTGAGAGAGGCTGGACTGAGGGCTTGTAGGCCTGTTGTAAGGCAGGTCCTCACCAGACATCACCGGCAACAACATCGCCTATGGGCACAAACCCACCGTTGCTGGACCAGACAGGACTGGCAAAAAGTGCTCTTCACTGACGAGTCGCGGTTTTGTCTCACCAGGGGTGATGGTCAGATTCGCGTTTATCGTCGAAGGAATGAGCATGACACTGAGGCCTGTACTCTGGATGCCTGATCGAGATGGAGGGTCCGTCATGGTCTGGGGCGGTGTGTCCTAGCATCATCGGACTGAGCTTGTTGTCATTGCAGGCAATCTCAACGCTGTGCGTTACAGGGAAGACATCCTCCTCCCTCATGTGGTACCCTTCCTGCAGGCTCATCCTGACATGACCCTCCAGCATGACAATGCCACCAGCCATACTGCTCGTTCTGTGCGTGATTTCCTGCAAGACAGGAATGTCAGTGTTCTGCCATGGCCAGCGAAGAGCCCGGATCTCAATCCCATTGAGCACGTCTGGGACCTTTTGGATCGGAGGGTGAGGGCTAGGGCCATTCCCCCCAGAAATGTCTGGGAACTTGCAGGTGCCTTGGTGGAAGAGTGGGGTAACATCTCACAGCAAGAACTGACAAATCTGGTGCAGTCCATGAGGAGGAGATGCACTGCAGTACTTAATGCAGCTGGTGGCCACACCAGATACTGACTGTTACTTCTGATTTTGACCCCCTCTTTGTTCAGGGGCACATTATTCAATTTCTGTTAGTCACATGTCTGTGGAACTTGTTCAGTTTATGTCTCCAGTTGTTGAATCTTGTTATGTTCATACAAAAATTTACACATGTTAAGTTTGCTGAAAATAAACGCAGTTGACAGTGAGAGGATGTTTATTTTTTTGCTTATTACTATGGGAGCCAGAGGAGGCTGGTGGAAGGAGCTATGAGGACAGGCTCATTAATTGCTGGAATGGAATAAATGGAACGGAGTCAAATGTGGTTTCCATATGTTTGATACCACTCCATTTATTCCATTCCAGCCGTTACAATAGACGCAGGTAATACACAGTGTCAAATACAATAGACTATACACACGTTTAACACAAATCTTACTTTACATCTTTAGATCTCTCTCTCCCTTCATTGAAGCTGCCCACCCCAGTCCTCCCAAGCTCCATTCTGTCAGCGGTGAAAGGCAGACCCAGATGCCTGAAGCTGCAGTGGACTACAAATTCCAGCTTCCCGGTGTCCAAGAACCGTATCTCCTCTGGTGCTCTGGTCTACTAGCTGCTGTACAGCACAAAGGAGCAGGTGTGTGGCCCACTGTGATCTCCAATCTGTCAGTTACTGTAGGACTATATAATGTATACAGTGTGATGTGTATAATATGTACAGTGCCTTAAGAAAATATTAATACCCCTTGACATATTCCACATTTTGTTGTGTTAGACTCATTTCAAAAGTGATCAAAAGTGAAAACCTGTTTTTGGAAATGTTTGCAAATGTATTGAAAATTAAATACAGAAATATCTCATTTACGTAAGTATTCACACCCCTGATTCAATACATGTTAGAATCACCTTTGGCCTCGATTACATCTGTGAGTCTTTCTAGGTAAGTCTCTAAGAGCTTTGCACACCTGGATTGTACAATATTTGCACATTATTCTTTTTAAAATTCTTGAAGCTCTGTCAAGTTGGTTGTTGATCATTGCTAGACAGCCATTTTCAAGTCTTGCCATTGATTTTCAAGGCAATTTAGGTCAAAACTGTAACTAGGCCACTCAGGAACATTAACTGTTGTCTTGGTAAGCATCTCCCAGTGTCTGTTGGAAAGCAGACTGAACCAGGTTTTCCTCTAGGATTTTGTCTGTGCTTAGCTCTATTCTGTTTCTTTTTATCCTAAAATACTCCATAGTCATGCCAATGACAAGCATACCCATAACATGATGAATCCACTACCATGCTTGAAAATATTAAGAGTGGTACTCAATGATGTGTTGTTTGATTTGCCCCAAACATAACGCTTTGTATTCAGGACATAAAGTTAATTTCTTTGCCACATTTTTTGCTGTTTTACTTTAGTGCCTTGTTGCAAACAAGATGATTGTTTTGGAGTATTTTTATTCTGTACAGGTTCTCTTTTCACTCTGTCATTTAGGTTAGTATTGTGGATAACTAAAATGTTGTTGATCCATCCTCAGTTTTCTGTTATCACAGCCATTAAACTCTAACTATTTTAAAGTCAACCATTGGACTCATGGTGAAATCCCTTAGTGTTTTTCTTCCTCTCCAGCAACTGTGTTACAAAGGACGCCTGTATCTTTCTAGTGACTGGGTGTATTGATACACCATCCAAAGTGTAATTAATACCTTCACCATGCTCAAAGGGATATTCAATGTCTGAGATTTCCTTTTTACGCATCTACCAATAGGTGTGGCATTGGAAAACCTCCCTGGTCTTTGTGGTTGAATCTGTTCTAAATTCACTGCTCGACTGCGGGACCTGACAGATAAATGTATGTGTGGGGTACAGAGGCGAGGTAGTCGTTCAAAAATCATGATAAACACTATTATTGCACACAGAGTGAATCCATGTAACTTGTTAACCAATCTTTACTCCTGTACTTATTTAGGCTTGCCATAACAAAGGGGTTGAATACTTATTGACTGAAGAAGTTTCAGCTTTTAATTTTTTGCTCATTTGTAAAGATTTCTAAAAACATAATTCCACTTTGACACGGGGTATTGTGTGTAGGCCAGTGACACAAAATCTAAATGTAATCCATTTTAAATTCAGGCTGTAAAACAACAAAATGTGGAAAAAGTCAAGGGGTGTGAATACTTTCTAAAGGCACCGTATGTCTACAGCAGGTGTTGGCATTAAGTTTTTGTCCGTTTTTTCCTCCATACAGTGCATTCGGAAAGTATTCAGACCCCTTGACTTTTTCCACATTTTGTTACGTTACAGCCTTATTCTAAAATTAATTCAATAGTTTTTCCCCTCAATCTACACACCATACCCCATAATGAAAAAGCAAAAACTGTTTTTTAGAATATATATATATTTTCTTTTTACGTAAGTTTTCAGACACTTTACTCAGTACTTTGTTAAAGCACCTTATGCAGCGATTACAGCCTCGAGTCTTCTTGGGTTCGGAACTACAAGCTTGGCACAACTGTATTTGGGGGGGAGGGGGTTCTCCCATTATTCTCTGCATATCCTTTCAAGCTCTGCCAGGTTGGATGGGGAGCCTCGATGCACAGCTATTTTCAGGTCTCTCCAGAGATGTTCAATCGGGTTCAAGTCCGGGCTCTGGCTGGGACACTCAAGGACATTGAGACTTGTCCCGAAGGCACTCCTATGTTGTTTTGGTTGTGTGCTTAGGGTCGTTGTCCTGTTGGAAGGTGAACCTTCGCCCCAGTCTGAGGTCCTGAGCACTCTGGAGCAGGTTTTCATCAAGGATCTCTCTGTACTTTGCTCCGTTCATCTTTCCCTCAACTCTGATTAGTCTCCCAGTCTCTGACGCTGAAAAACATCCCCACAACTTGATGCTGCCACAACCATGCTTCACCATAGGGATGGTGGCAGGTTTCCTCCAGATTTGATGCTTGGCATTCAGGCCAAAGTGTTCAATCTTGGTTTCATCAAACCAGAGAATCTTGTTTCTCATGGTCTGAGAGTCCTTTAGGTGCCTTTTGGCAAACTCCAAGTAGGCTGTCATGTGCCTTTTACTGAGGAGTGGCTTCTGTCTGGCCACTCTACCCTAAAGGCCTGATTGGTAGAGTGCTGCAGAGATGGTTGTCTATCTGGAAGCTTCTCCCATCTCCACAGAGGAACTCCGGAGCTCTGTCAGAGTGACCATCGGGTTCTTGGTCACCTCCCTGACCAAGGCCCTTCTCCCCAGATTGTTCAGTTTGGCCGGGAGTACCGTTCAGCCTGTAGGTGGGGCAGACATGAGATGAGTGACTTTGCTGTGGAAGGTGAGGTGGCACTATGCTAGAGCTAGTCACTCTGCTCAATCAGGTCCATTTCATTTTAAAGTGTCTACATGCGTATTCTATAAACATTCAGTTTGAGTTGTCTTTGTGTGTCTTGCAGTCCCCGCCCAAGAGTCAGGTGAAATGCTCAGTCCTGTGGTTTAACATGTCCTGCTGTACTGAGGGTTTCCAGAATGCACTGCACGCAGGTGACTGCAATGCCCTGAGTGTGTCCAACACTTCCTGTCACCTGACCCTACCCCCACAGGTACAGACTCTGACTATATTTGACCATTGATGTCAATACCTTTGCAACATATTAAGATGATAGCATTGTGCAGATCTTGATATGATGTTGAACAAATGCCCAGAAACTTGCATAGTTTTAGTTGTATTGTGTCCAATGTGTATGCAATGTAAAATGGTACATATGTCTTACTGATGGTATGATCTCCCAGCACCCAAGGCCCTATTTGGTGATGTGATCAGGAAAAACTCTGGGCCCTACCTTTTACAGTATGTGTTGTATGTACAAAGACTTGACAGACAAGTATGTGCTGTTGCATGGAATGGCATTCTAAACATGGGTGGGAGTATTGTTGTTGTCAGAGGGCGTGTGGCCGGAGCTGTGCTACAGCTAGACTGTGAGGCCTGAGTATGGTGCAGTGACTGGGTAGGAGCTGTCAGTACAAGCCTACACCAGGCAAGGAGGTAAAATACACACACACAACACAGACCTAATGTATGTCCTAGGCTTTAGCTCAGCTCATTCATTGATTTGTCAGTAGCTGTCACCATAATGAATACATTTTTATGTGGATGTATTGTATTCCTTTATACTCACCCTCTTACACTGACTCTTCAGCCCGCTCTGCTGGCCCAAAGGCAGTGGTGCAGAACCTGAGCAGAAGTTGTCCTGCAGTGGGAGTCTGTTCCTCTGGAGCAGAGGCATGGCTTCAGCTGCAACTACAGCCTCTACGTCCAGATTGAAGAGGAAATCCTGAGGTTGTAGTTACACCAGGAGAACGGCTGTGGTACCAGTTGAGTGGTTTGTCTGGACTGTACAGGATCAACATGGAAGGAGTCCTGTTGGTCCAACAGCTGTAGGTGAGGACTAAGACAGGCAGAGATGTTGGAACTATTCTATTGACTTACCTCCATTGGAGTAGACAGCTGTTCATCCATATGTGTGTGTTTATGTGCACTTGTTTATGTGTTTGTGGATGTTAATCCATATGTGTGTCTGTATGTTGTGTGTGTTTGTTCCAATCCAGAGGGCATCGATTCAGTGGACACCATCCTGCTGTGTTCCATTCCTGATGTGCTCACTGTCCTGATACTGCTGACCTGCCTACATTGGAGACAGAGGTGAGAGAGCCATAGAGAGAGCAGCCTAGATGGCCTGCAGTGCAACTCTCCCCATGTCTTATCAGCCTCCTGCATTCTACCAGACCCACATGTTTCCTTGGCTGATTAGCAGCAGACTGCAGACTGGCCTCCACTTAGTCTGAGAGTCTGATAACAGTGTCTGTTCTCTGCAGGATAAAGCAGAATCTCTGACCTTAAGTCCCTGACCCCGCACATAGTAGCCTGTCAACCTGGAACTCCGAGACTAAATACACCACAGTCTTTTTCACTGAGGGGGTGGGTACTTTTGAATGCCAGATAGCAAAATGGGACTGTGCACTACAAAATGGAAAAACACAGATCCACTACATATCTGTAGACAAATGCTCTCATTGAAGATCTCTGGAAGTCAAAAGAAACTACACAGAGTAGGACTCATTTTGTGAAAGTATTCTTTTCATTGATTACTCTGTATTGCACTTTAATGCTATTGTTAGTCTAGCCAATATTACATGTTTAAAGTTATTATTATAATTTCAAATACAGCCCCATTGTCCCCACTCACCCAGTAGGGGGCAGAAACCTATTGATTTTGAATGCACAATGAACAAAAATATAAACGCAACATGTAAAAAGTGTTGGTCCCATGTTTCATGATCTGACATTTTTTTATTTAAAATTCCATATGCAAAAGCTTATTCCTTTCAATTATTTTGCACATCGGTGTTAGTGTGTGTCTCCTTTGCCAAGATAATTAATTCACCTGATGAAGAGTATTTCTGTCTGTGTAATAAATCAAATCAAATTGTATTTGTCACATGCGCCGAATACAACAGGTGTAGGTAGACCTTACAGTGAAATGCTTACTTACAAGCCCTTAATCAACAATGCAGTTAAGAAAAATACCCCACCAAAAATGTCATAAAAGTAACAAATAATTAAAGAGCAGCAGTAAAATAAGGCCCTATTGTGGGGAAAAACTCATTCTCATTGGCTGGGCCTGGCTCCCCAGTGGGTGGGCCTATGCCCACCCATGGCTGCACCCCTGCCCAGTCATGTGAAATCCATAGATTAGGTCCTAATGAATTTATTTCAATTTACATTTCCTTATATGAACTGAAACTCAGTAAAATCTTTGAAATTGTTGCATGTCAGTATAAGTGATAGTACCATTTCTTAGGATGTCTGATCCCTGGCTGCAATGTTTTGAATTTGTATTTACTGTTCCTTGCTATTCTATCAGATTTCCTCCATTTGTTTCTGTTATAACACACGGAGGTTTCCATTGTGTCTTACTGTGCTTTCTGGCAAAGTCAAAGTGCAAGGCCACATGAAAAGTACTTCAAAATATATTAATCATATGTTCTATATATAAACTTTTACAAATATATGCTGAAATATCATCTTATCTACTGATGCATGTCTAACTCCTGGTATTTAACTACTCCTGTGTTATAAGCGAGGCTAGAAGGGTGTCATGCCAGGCTAGAACATAAGTCTACCCCCAGTCTAGTCCTAATGAAGAAACAGAAATCCTTACGTTATCCCAGCTCCTTGGAGTCCTGCTGTTGCTTGGTAATGTTAATTATACAGTCCCAGCAAGATTTGTAAATGTAATTTTGCTTTTGTAAGACTGTAAGTTTGTCTTGTTTCGCAGAGTATTAATGTTTCCACATACTGAGCCCATTACTCAGCGTGGGTCCACCCCGCTTTGATTAATGCCCACAACTAATGTCACATTTAGACCCAATTTCGTTTTTACTACCCAGCGTCAACCGGCCAACTTCAGTCATGTGTGAATCAGCATCCCTGTGGATTTTTTGTTGTTGGAGGATAGCATGTTAAATACTGTACAGCCTACTGAATTAAGGATCAGGCACTGTATGGAAATCTATGCACATGTTATTCAAGTAAGCAATATTGACCCAGGACAGTGAAACTATGCATGGGGTGTAGAGCTGGGACGATTAAATGAAAATGATCCACCCCTGACCATACCGATCACTTATCGCAGGCATTTTGCTGATATCGTTATTTACGTTAAGTAGCCTATACTAGAGAAATGTTAAGTTTGAAATGAAATAAGTTTGTTAATATGGATGATGGCACAATTGATGGATACAACCATCAACCTAGTAGGAGTAGTTTAAAGGATAATAAATAAATAAAACTGTGGTGCACATTGTTATAAACTTATCGTCCTATTTATTGTTATTGCATCAATTCAGGCAATTTATCGTAATATCCATATCGCCCAGCTCTAATGGCGTGCCTGCTGAGGTCTGTAGCCTACTGGCTACAGTCGATAGATTTTGGTTATGTCATGATTGAATATAAGATATTGTTATTGCCATGTTTGGAGTGATAAATTATTACTTGCCTTGAATACCCTCAAGGCAATATCATATAACAACTCTAATTAAGATATAAAACATTATTTATCACACGTGTCAACATGAATGTAGTACCATGGGTTTCCCCCAAATTCCCAGTAAGTTTACACTGATCTATGGAAATGCTCTTAAATATCCCCAAAGTTGTATGGCTCATTTATCAATCAATACACAGTACAGTGAAGTACATCCGCCTCCACACAAATCAGCTGCTGTCCACTGTAGGCTACTCAAACTAACTACTTTACCACCAGCAAGACAGACTTCTGCTCAGCTTTCTTTTATTATTGCTGTCAGTGTCAATTCTTACATTCAAATTTGGAGCAGATGATGTAGGCCTACTATTCGACGTCAGATTGTGGGAGTAAAAAATTTCAAGGAAGTGGGAAGGAGGGATCTGTGGCGTGGAGGGTTGTAACGTTATTGGTTTGTAGGACGGCTCAACTACTGTAAAACGAAGGTTTATTTTTCAAGCCTGTCATTACAACAAAAATATGAGGGTAAGAATTTAACACTGTCGCCGATTGAGATGACTAGAGTCTAAGTTTGGAAGGCATTTTTCGCACTTCAAAATTGCACACATAGGTGTCAACATCTGTGGGCAGGTAGGAAAGTAGCTTAAAAACCGGAAGAACTCGCAATACAGGTTGGCTGCATACGTTTTACCCAGCGGACTCAATGGCAACACTCGTAAACTAAATTTCCAAGCACGTGTCCTATCAACTGGCAGCCTCTATCAATAGAATAAAATGATGGATTTGAGAAAAAAGAAGATGTATGTCTTGGTGGACGTGATGTGCGTGGCAGTAGGTAAGTAGCCTACAGTAGCGACGGTGCATCAATTTCACACTGCACTTGAACATAGAAACGATTCTATAGTCTACACAAGCCAGACCTATGTATGTGCCTCGATAGCATATTGATTTGAGTTTTGGACTTATGAAGTAAAATAGAAAGGTTATCCACCCAGCTAACAACAAACGTAAACACAACTTTAGCGCACTTTCCTTTAAGAGTCTCAAGTTATTACCTAACGTTTTCATAGGAACATACCAGTTATGTGCAAGAAATGTTTCAAAAAGACCATTCCATTAATGTCAATTATACAACGGGTGGGTCTAATCCTTATAGGCTACTCTTACCCTACTGTAACGAAAGCTGGTTCAACAGCAATGTGTCCGGTGTCTTTCTTATCCTGGCCATTCTTTAGCCAAGTAGCCTATCCATAAAAGGTTTATAAAAAATATCTACTCGTGAGGCTTTTGCGTGACTTAGGCCTACCTGCAGTGCATATTTGTATTTATTAAGGATCCACATTAGCCAAGGCTGTAGCTACTTTTCCTTGGGTCCAGCAACATTAAGGCAGGTATATACAATTTAAAATATTACATGACATTACATTTCATAACACTTTTCACAACACATTAA
The DNA here is from genome assembly GCF_016432855.1 of Salvelinus namaycush. NCBI lineage: Eukaryota > Metazoa > Chordata > Actinopteri > Salmoniformes > Salmonidae > Salvelinus > Salvelinus namaycush. The sequence goes on from NC_052316.1 coordinate 18,202,909, forward strand.
GTGTGTTCCCTCAGGTCACTCTACTATCACATATCTACAATACAAAATCCATGTGTACGTGTGTCGAGTGCGTGCTAGTAGTTTAAACAGACACCTTGGTGCATTCAGCATGTCAACACTTCTTACAAAAACAAGTAGTGATGAAGTCAATCTGTCCTCCACTTTGAGTCATGAGAGATTTATATGCATATTATTTATGTTAGCACTCCGTGTACATTTTAAGGGTAAGCTGTGCTGCCTGTTCTGAGCCAATTGTAGTTTCCCGAGGTCTCTGTGGCACCTGACTACACAACTGAATAGTAGTTCAGGTGTGACAACTAGAAGCCTGTAGGACCTGCCTTGTTGATAGTGTTGTTAAAAAGGCAGAGGAGCGCTTTATTATGGACAGACTTCTCCCTATCTTAGCTACTGTTGTATACACATGTTTTGACCATGACAGTTTAGAATCCAGGGTTACTCCCAAGTAGTTTTAGTCACCTCAACTTGCTCAATTTCCACATTATTTCTTACAAGATTTTGTTGAGGTTTAGTGAATGATTTGTCCCAAATACAGCCTGAAGGAGGAGAGATTACTAGAAACAAACTTGGTTGACTGTTTTAACTGGATTAATTGTCGGAGTAGAGGACCTTGTGCATTTCAGGTAAAATAACCCAATGTTTATATCCCAGGACAAATTAGCTAGCTAGCTAAATTGCTATAAATGTTTAATGCTTTTTGACCTGTCCCCAAATTAATGTAATTGGTTCAGAGTTTGTTTTGATATTTAAACTTGCGTGTCCTGGTTGCGTCTGGTGTGGGTGGACAAAATCAACATGCGCACGTGCGTCTGGTCAGTATGTAAGAAATACTGACTTGTGCCTTGTAATTCCGTTACCAAAAACCCACATATCTTTAAGATATTTTAAAAAATTTCTCCCTCATGAGGGAGGATAGTGAAAGTTCACAGAAGTAACAGGTAAAGAAGGTACACCTATCAATTAGTGTCAATTTTGTTGAGTTATTAAAACTCAATACACGGGACCTCCCGAGTGGCACAACGGTCTAAGGCACTGCATCGCAGTGCTTTAGGCGTCACTACAGACCCGGGGACAATCCCGGGCTGTATCAGAACTGGCCGTGATCGAGAGTCCAATAGGGAGGCGCACAATTGGCCCAGCATCATCCGGGTTATGGGGAGGGTTTGGCTGGGGGGGGCTTTACTTGGCTCGGGCACCTGCAGGCTGACCTCGATCGTCAGTTGAACAATGTTTCCTCAGACACATTGGTGTGGCTGGCTTCCGTTTTAAGCGGGCGCGTGTTAAGATGCGCAGTTTGGTGGGTCATGTTTCGGGAGGGTGCATGACTCAACTTTTGCCTCCCGAGCCCGTTGGGGAGTTGCAGCGATGAGACAAGATCGAAATTGGAGAGAAAAAGTGGATAAAATACAAAAACTCAATATCCCAACATTGGCAAATCTGGGGTGTTTAGATTTAAGCTATATTAAATCAAATCCAGATAGTTATTTATTTTAGCAGGTGACCAAAATCATAGATTTGATAAGATTGACAGACGTAGTAATACAAATGGCAAATTTAGAGATCCTCCAAAGATGCTAATGCAGCTGCAATATACTGACAAGTATTCCCTTTTTGGTGGGAGGGAAGGGAAAGGAGGAGGTTTATATGAGTTGCAATCTGGGAGGGCTCTTGGGAAATGTTTTTTTTCTTTTTACATATTCTATGCGGATTATTGATTACTCATCTAAACTCAGCAAAAAAAGAAACGTCCCTTTTTCAGGACCCTGTCTTTCAACGATAATTCAGAAAAATCCAAATAACTTCAGATCTTCATTGAAAAGGGTTTAAACACTGTTTCCCATGCTTGTTCAATGAACCATAAATAATTAATGAACATGCACCTGTGGAACAGTCATTAAGACACTATCAGTTTACAGATGGAAGGCAATTAAGGTCATAGTTATGAAAACTTAGGACACTAAAAAGGCCTTTCTACTGACTCTGAAAAACACCAAAAGAAGGATGACCGTGCCTTAGGCATGCTGCAAGGAGGCATGAGGACTGCAAATATGGCCAGGGCAATAAATTGCAATGTCCGTACTGTGAGACAGGGAGACAAGACGGACAGCTGATCGTCCTCGCAGTGGCAGACCACGTGTAACAACACCTGCACAGGATCGGTACATCCGAACATCACACCTGCGGGACAGGTACAGGATGGCAACAACAACTGCCCAAGTTACACCAGGAACACACAATCCCTCCATCAGTGCTCAGACGGTCCACAATAGGCTGAGAGAGGCTGGACTGAGGGCTTGTAGGCCTGTTGTAAGGCAGGTCCTCACCAGACATCACCGGCAACAACGTTGCCTATGGGCACAAACCCACCGTCGCTGGACCAGACAGGACTGGCAAAAAGTGCTCTTCTCTGACGAGTCACGGTTTTGTCTCACCAGGGGTGATGGTTGGATTCGCGTTTTTGTCGAAGGAATGAGCGTTACACCGAGGCCTGTACTCTGGATGCCTGATCGATTTGGAGGTGGAGGGTCCATCATGGTCTGGGGCGGTGTGTCACAGCATCATCGAACTGCGCTTGTTGTCATTGCAGGCAATCTCAACGCTGTGCGTTACAGGGAAGACATCCTCCTCCCTCATGTGGTACCCTTCCTGCAGGCTCATCCTGACATGACCCTCCAGCATGACAATGCCACCAGCCATACTGCTCGTTCTGTGCGTGATTTCCTGCAAGACAAGAATGTCAGTGTTCTGCAATGGCCAGTGAAGAGCCCGGATCTCAATCCCATTGAGTACGTCTGAGACCTTTTGGATCGGAGGGTGAGGGCTAGGGCCATTCCCCCCAGCCAGAAATGTCCAGGAACTTGCAGGTGCCTTGGTGAAAGAGTGGGGTAACATCACAGCAAGAACTGGCAAATCCGTTGCAGTCCATGAGGAGGAGATGCACTGCAGTACTTAATGCAGCTGGTGGCCGCACCATATACTGACTGTTACTTTTGATTTATATCCCCCTTTGTTCAGGGACACGTTATTCCATTTCTGTTAGTCACATGTCTGTGGAACTTGTTCAGTTTACGTCTCAGTTGTTGAATCTTGTAATGTTCATACAAATATTTACACATGTTAAGTTTGCTGAAAATAAACGCAGTTGACAGTGAGAGGATGTTTCTTTTTTTGCTGAGTTTATTTACTTTTAAAGAGGATTGTACTCACTAACTTTGCAACAAAGTATTTTCCAAATGTAATGGTTAAGCTATCTATGCTTTCCTGGAATAAATAAAATAAATTAAAAGCATACTAGTTGTTTTGATATTTTAAATAGGAAAGGAGTAGATATTGCCATGCTCCAGGAAACTCGTATAAGGAAGGATCATATAAGCAAAATCAAAAACAACAACTTCCAAGGTGGCTGCCTTTTCTTCTGCTAATAATAAAACAAAAGGGGTAATTATTGTGTTTCAGCGTAATCTCAAGTTTCATATATTAGACCAAGGCAATGATCAAGATAGGCAATCCTTCTATGTGAAATGCAATTTTTCTGGCAAAGAAAAGCTTTTATTTCTGCATATGCCCGCAATACTCACGATTATTTGTTTTGTTTCTTTATCCAAAATATTTACAGGAATATCTGATTTCCATGTGGTCTTGGATGGTAACTTGAATACTACACTCAATCTGACAATGGATAAATCTAACAAATCGGGTACCGCACCACCATCCACCATAGCGTTCTGAAATATGGTCTTTGATTTTGCACTAGCAGATATATGTAGAGTGCATAATCCACAGATGAAAGAATATTTCATATACAGTAGAAGAATATATTTTTACTCTGCTAGGCACCGATCATTTAAGGATCGATTACATATTACTTTATCACAGTTAGTGCATCTGTGCTGAACAAAAATATAAACTCAACAATTTCAGCGATTTTACTGAGTTACAGTTCATATAAGGAAATCAGTCAATTGAAATAAATAAATTAGGCCCTAATCTATTACTTTCATATGACTGGGCAGGGGCACAGCATAGGCCCACCCAGTTGGGAGCCATGCCCACCCATTGGGGAGCAAGGCCCAGCCAATCTGAATGAGTTTTTCACCACAAATGTATTTATTTTTTTCCCCACGAGTGAGTTTTACATATCTCTAACATTTACCCCAGCGTGAGTTTTTTTTTTATACACGTGATATCAGAATGCAATCACTGTTCCAAAATGTGATTGTTATGAAACAGGACAGTTAACCTGCGTTGCCCTCAAACCAAGGCACGCTGCCTGCTAATTATCTATAGGCTATGTTTCAACTTGTCAGTTTCAAATAAGTTTTTTATTTTCTAACAAAAGTTTGAATTGAGGTGTGTTCCTCTTCATTAATTCACATTTCACTCTTGCGGACAATTTATGTTTGAGGCTTTACTGAGCCGGACAAACTTATCACTTCAACGAGAGCCCCATCACTTCCCAAGTGTTTCCCCAGATCAAATAGGAAGACATTTGCGCATCTCTAGTCAGAACAGGCCTTGCACTAACTTTTTCCCCCAGGCACATTTTCTGGCTGGCGCCCACATTACCTTTTGTTGTTTTCCTTACAAATAATAACTTTGGACATGTGTGCTTTCCTGTCAAAGTAAGCGCATTTTTTTCTGTATATTGTGTTTATACTGTAACATACCGTATGCATGTATGGAGCATCGTGCATTTACTGTTTTATTCACATGTTTTCAAGTACTAGTGACAACTCATGCATTCCAATTCTTGCATAGATTGTAATGGACACATGATATCTAAAATACTTTTTTCAAGGTTATGCTGATTATGGTGAGCTAATGCTTAGCTATTTGGCAGCTATGTGTGGCGCCATGTTTGTTGACGTCATACAATGCATTCTGGTTGTCACGTAAGCGTGTCACAACATTTTTTTATAAAAAAAACAAGGTGAAGGGATAGTTCACTCGACATCGTGCAGCCTAACAATGTATTAAGAATCAAAACATATAGCCCAACGTTTATCACAACTAAACATACATTTAATAACACTAAATTAAGCATATAGGAATACCTATTTCTTTAACTGCTCAACACAGAATAGCCGCATGTGCGCACTCCCTCAAATTGATTGGAGAAAATATCCTTTTTATTTTATTCAGCTTTATTCAATTGTGTTCTTTATACTATAAAATAATGCTACGGAATTCTAAGCAAATCTAAGCAAATTTGCTAAATGAACTAGTGTAGCCCACAGCCATTTGGCATAGCCAGATCAGGACCTAACATAAGGACAATTAGGAGTATGCTATTCTGGTCTTCTGAAGAATACTACATTTTCTTCATACCATGCTTATTTAGTCCTGTCTAAAATAAATAATACCATTTTATAGGTCACATACACATGGTTAGCAGATGTTATTGCGAGTGTAGTGAAATGCTTGTGCTTCTAGTTCCGACAATGCAGCAATATTTAACAATTCCACAACTACCTAATACACACATCTATGTAAGGAATGGAATAAGAATATATACATAAATATATGGATGAGTGGCATAGGCAAGATGAAATAGATGGTATAAAATATAGTATATACATATGAGATGAGTAATGCAAGATATGTAAACATTATTAAAGTGACTAGTGATCCATTTATTAAAGTGGCCAATGATTTCAAGTCTGTATGTTGGCAGCAGCCTCTCTGTGTTAGTGATGGCTGTTTAACAGTCTGATGGCCTTGAGATAGAAGCTGTTGTTCAGTCTCTCTGTACCAGCTTTGATGCACCTGTACTGACCTCGCCTTCTGGATGGTAGCGGGGTGAACAGGCAGTGGATCGGGTGGTTGTTGTCTTTGATTTTTTTGGCATTCCTGTGACATCGGGTGCTGTAGGTGTCCTGGAGGGCAGGTCATTTGCCCTGGTGATGCGCTGTGTGGACCGCACCTCCCTCTGGAGAGCCTTGTAGTTATGGGTGGTGCAGTTACCGTACAAGGCGGCGATACAGCCCGACAGGATGCTCTCAATTGTGCATCTGTAAAAGTTGGTGAGGATTTTAAGTGACAAGCCACATTTCTTCAGCCTCCTGAGGTTGAAGAGACGCTATTGCGCCTTCATCACACTGTGTGGGTGGACCATTTCAGATTGTACGTAACAGGCAGTTTACTTTGGGCACATCATTCAAGCAAATTTCCGAATACTGCCCCGTCACTAAAAAGTTAATCATGATACATACATACACGCCCTTCTTCCCAGAGAGATGTTTATTCCTGTCCACACAAAGTACAAATAATTCAGGTGGCTGTACCGACTCCGACAGCATATCCCGAGAGAGCCATTTTTCTGTGAAACAGTATGTTACAATCCCTGATGTCTCTCTGGAAAGCAACCCTTGCCCTAATTTCGTCTACCTTGTTATCTAGAGACTGAACATTAGCGAGTAATATGCTCAGAAGCGGTGGGTGGTGTGCACACCTCCGAAGTCTGACCAGAATATTTATTGTAATGGTGTTGGCTATATTACATGGATTTAATAGACCTTTAAAACATTCAGATGTTCCAAAGGTCTGCATCAGTGGCTTGTAGGAAGCCAGGAGATGCTAAATGTGTTTATGTTCATCATTCGGTCAATTACCATTAGACCGACCAGTTATTTGCTTGAGAATCATCTGCTGGCAAAATTGTGACCGTCACAGCAACAGTTTATATTTTTGTTCAGAAGGTGGAAATTGTACATACATGCAAACTTGTGCAAATTGTCTACAACCAATACTCCAAATCGTGCCACAAGGTGGAGATTTAATCTCACACTCTTAAAAAATTTGGATTTCTGTAATAAATTCAGGTATGATTTACATTACTTTATCCTTAACAAAGAGCCTGTGAATGATGATAGATTCCTGTGGGTTGACAAAATGGGTTCATTGGTTAAATGCAGTGGTTCGTGCTTTCAGTTAAAATAACATTTGCTTCTGGTTTGAACAAGTAAAAAAATTAAAAGAACTGGAGTCCACTTTATCCTTACTAACTCGATAGTCAAAATGAATGTCTCGCCTAGACTAAATTTCTTTGTTAGCATGGTTCCTTTGTCCACGCCATTAGGGTACTGGGAAAAGATTCACAGTTCAGTCTTGAATTTTATATGGAGAGGGGAACGTCCCAGAATTGAAATTACTAAGAACCAGCAACCCAAAGGTTTTTCTTTCTAGATGGAAGATGTACTATTCTCTGCCTTAATTTCCTTTAAGTTTTTCCGTACTCAGTTTGGATCAATCATTGCCCACTCAATACAGACCTAGCAACAAATCGAAAAACTGGGTAATTGGGAAGTGCAATGGCATACCCAAACAATAATATTTATAAATGACTCCCTACCTTTTGGAAAGGAAACCTATCATTTTTAAACAATGTTCTGAACAACGAATTCATAAACTTTCAGACAAAAGGAATGATGGTTTGTTATCCTTTCATGACCTAAAAAAAACATGTATAATTTACCTGGTTCATTAGTTTTTACATGTATTTGCTGTTAAGAACCGCTATGTGCACTTATGGAGTCAACCACTCCCATTCCATCCACTTTTTAGGTAGCTAGAACACAAGTGGAGGTTTTGTATCCAATCTATATTTAAAAAAAACTACTAGAAGCCCTACCTAAACCAATGTGAAGATGTAAATTTTATTTCACCTTTATTTAACTTCTCTGGGATATGTGGGACGCTAACGTCCCACTTGGCCAAAAGCCAGTAAAAATGCAGAGCGCCAAATTCAAATAAATTACTATAAAAATCAAACTTTCATTAAATCACACATAAAGATACCAAATTAAAGCTACACTTGTTGTGAATCCAGCCAACATATCAGAATTCAAATAGGCTTTTCGGCGAAAGCAAACGATGCTATTATCTGAGAATAGCAACAGAGTAAACAAAGAGAGAGAAGCATATTTCAACCCTGCAGGTGTGACACAAAACACAGAAATAAAAATATAATTCATGCCTTACTTTTGACGAGCTTCTGAAAATACTTATTTTCCACCATCATTTGCAAATAAATTCATTAAAAATCCTACAATGTGATTTTCTGGATTTTTTTTCTCATTTTGTCTGTCATAGTTGAAGTGTACCTATGATGAAAATTACAGGCCTCTCTCATCTTTTTAAGTGGGAGAACTTGCACAATTGGTGGCTGACTAAATACTTTTTTGCCCCACTGTAAATGGTACAATCTTTCTATAAATCTTACAGGTAGAATAAACCTCTTCAGAATGGCATGGCTTTTATACTTACTCTCGGTAATATCAATTACCCCACCAAAGATATTCTTTAAATAAGTATACTCAGTAATACGTTTTTATATGGGCAATGCATTCATAGAATAAAAAGGACATTTTCGTAAATCTGAGGGTGGTTTTAATCTTCCAGATTTGTATCAACTTGCTACCCAGGGCTTTTACTTGTGACATGTAGTTAGTTAAAAGCACTAAAGAGTAACAATTGGGTACATGTTGAAGATGCACATGCTCATCCCCAAAATCTTTTTACGTGTCTATTTTCAAACAATGAATCTAAGAACATTAAATGAAATGTATTCTAGAAGAACCAATATCACTCCCTAAAAACTGCAAACTTATGGAACAATCCTTGGATCGCTTTTCAGAATTCACCGATAAATTGGTCCACAAGAAAAACTAAAGGCATAGAAAGCGTAAAAATTGTCAAAGACAAGACTCCAGTCACCCAAGTCATAGACAGTTCTCTCTGCTACCGCATGGCAAGCGGTACCGGAGCACCAAGTCTAGGACCAAAAGGCTCCTTAACAGCTTCTACCCCCAAGCCATAAGACTGCTGAACAATTAATCAAATGGCCACCCGGACTATTTACATTGACCCCCCCCCCCCCCCCCCCCCTTTGTTTTTACACTGCTGCTACACGCTGTTTATTATCTATACATAGTCACTTTACCAACTGACCTCGACTATCCTGTATCCCCGCACACCCCCTGTATATAACCTCGTTATTGTGCTGGAATTTTCTTGTAACTTTAAAAAAAAAACTTTAGTTTATTTAGTAAATATTTTCTTAACTCTATTTCTTGAACTGCATTGTTGGTTAAGGGCTGTTGTTTTCAGCGCATGTGACAAATATGATTTGATAATAGAAAAAACTTTTTACATTTTGGATTAACCAATGTATATATTTTCAAATACATGCAACTTGAAAGTTTTATCACAAAATTTAATTGAAATCTTTTGGACATCAGAGCAATCTTGAGGGAATCTTATTTGAGTCAGAAAATGATATTCATATGATAGGTAGGCTCTCTCCAAGTTTTTATTTTATAGCTTATCAAACTCTTAAAAAATATATATACTAACTGATATTGGCACAAGAGGGAGGGAATGTTGGAACGTAACTAACGAAATTAGTTAATGAAAATGTACGCTTAATCCATTATAAATTAATGTATAGAATTTATTATACAAGAGACAAAATTCACATTATACAGCACAACAGCAGAGTCATGTCTAAAGTGTAAAACTAACAATGACTAAATAATCCATGCCTTCTGGGAATGTTATAAAGTCCGAACATTGGCTGTCAGAAGTATTACAATGTAAATGTGCTGTTAATCCGTCTGTCTGCATATTTCAAGACATGGCATATGAGTGAGTTTACCTGATGGTTTGGATGATATTTTTCTCGTCAACTTTAAAAAAGCATATACTTAACTGGAAGTCAACCAATCCTCCATTGTTAACGCAATGAGAAGGTCAAATGCTTTATTATTGTGGGTGATATTATCCAAAAAATGTAAAGTGTGTGGGCGACGGAGAGAAACAAAATGGTGCAGTTTGAGGCAATGTGGCGTAAAGTGATGTGGGCGCTGGAGATCGGGGTGTGGGTCTGGGCAGGTGTAATGTGGTTGATGTTTGTATGATGATGTTTGCATGTATATGTTTTATATTGTTTATAAAATATTAAATAAAATCCCCCTCCCAAAAAATATTTGGTAACAGAATTACAAAAACAATTGTAACGGAATTACTGCAAAAGAATGGCTACAATTGCAAATCATAATAGTTCACAGTTGGGTCACCTTATACTGTCCTCCCTTCCACTGGCATACTGTTATATTCAGCTCATAACTGTTTTCTTTCTGTTGTCTGGTGGTGAAACCAAGAGTTAAAACAGTCTGCCTGGACAACCCCTCACTCTTAATGTCACCTCTCCCAGCTCTTACTGACACCTACCTCCTGTCTTTCCATTTACTGTAACCAGCATCCTCACCCACTGAGCACCCACCGACACTGGACGTCCATGGATGTCAACTTTTTTTCAACATTTGGTTAGTCCACCCTGGCCTTGATGTTAATGTCCACCGACTGGACCAAATTTGGACCAAATCTGAACCTATCATAGATGTGAAACATACAAGTTTGGATAGCACATTACAGTACAGCTGTATTGTACTGCACTGTGCTCTACTGTACTCTACTGTGCTGTCCAAACTTCTGAATCCACTTCACTTACTGTAGTCCAATAACCAAAAGAGATTGTTTCAAACTCAAGGTGCCATTTCGTAGCTGACACCACATTCTTTCTGCAGACATCTTTGGATCTTAATTCGTAGCAGATATGAACATTTTTGGAAAATGTGGTCGCATATAAACCTCAGGGAGATTTGACTGTAATTACATTACCAAAGTTTGCATCTGCACAGTTCTTCTACAAAATACATTTTTTAAAGATTTTCAGTGGAAATTGTTCAAAGTAACCCAAACCACATCAATGGTTTGTTAAACTTTTGAAATCAATGGTTTTTATTTGGCATATATTTGAAAGTGAAAAAACTGAGTCAAAGCGTAATTCCGTTATCCTGGAATTGCCCCTAGGCTATAGCTTGCTTATTATGAACGTATCTCACACATACCATACAATTTACGGGAGCCTAGTATTTTTTATTTGTCGAGTACGGACAATATTTTCCTACGCTGCCACTCCCTCTCCTTGATAGGCTGCTGTGCAGTGAGTGCTCCGCCACTGCAAACATTGGCTAGTTCTTGTTTCAGCAACTCTCGCTTCTATATGGCAGCATAACTACGAAGATTATCAGAAATAGTAGGCAGTCTAAAGCAATAGTTTGAAACGACTTAAGGAATAATAGAGCCATCTGGCTACTTTTCAGGCAGGGGAGTGTAAACAGCATAAAACCCTACAGGCCACACCTCTAAAATACATGCAGAAAATATATAATACATAAAAAAACACTAAAATAAGTATTGAACCATTATCAGGCAATAAAACACACATAAATCTATACATGACACACATCTAAAATACATGCAAGAAATATTCAAAGGCACACCAAATAAATCGTAAACCATTCCAGGAAATAGGTTTTTGGAGCAGATTATAATGAGCATGTTCTGAGATCAGGCCTATCCCATCTACATCCCTGCTAGTGATAACACAGCTAGCAAAAAACAAGCAAGTCATCAGATATTGAATGCAAAACCAATAACCAAAACCAGTATTCGGAAGCACTCTTTTGGATTTCGAAGATAATTATTTGCCCCCGTGTATACAAGCCAGCTCTGTTGTTGAATTCTTCACATCAGGCTTGAAAGTCCTTGTAGGATGTAATCATTTTACTTTTTCCACTGTTATTGAATTTTACAGCGGTAAAACTACAAAATTCTAATCTTGGAATTTTGTGACCGCAGCATTTAGGTCTGTATCTTTTTGCATATTCAGACCCAACGCAAATAAACTCCATTGCTAGAATGTTAAAGATTTCACACCCCAGGTAGCTGGGATTATATTGTCGTGATCCCTTAACATGTGACGCGCTTGATGTTTGACAGAAGTCAAACATCAAGTGTCATACACCCACACACCATGGCTGTTATCGTTGTTATTGGTTTTGCATCGTTCGTAGATAATTATCATTCCCATGATGGGACTTTTCCTTCTGCACTGACTGGGTTTGAACTTCCTGAAACTCTGTAAAATCATGCAATGTTTGTTTATGGAAATATGGTATGCATCCCTATTTTCCTCAATATTTGGTTTGCCCAAAATCTCTCAAACAATGTGCCTCTTTTCCACATTCAAAGCCTTTTCAAGGATATTGAAGCAGCTTGACAGGTCAGCTGCTTCAATACTGAATTACTTCAATACGAACTCTGGCTGGGCATTTAAAGTGCAGGTTGTGACAGTGAATCAATTATAGTGAAAATGTTCCAGTTATTTGAGGTGAAGCTAAATAAATACATAGATTGTTGGATTTTGACAATGACAACAATCATCCACTCTGACTTTCTCATTATTATTTAGCACATTGCCCATGTCATCCAGGCCCGCTCAGTCCCTTTGCGTGAGTGTGGTTGGGGGGCTATGATAACTGTAAACTGATAACTGCACTTACCATTGGCAGACTATGATTTTGTGATGGTCTGGCCTTTGGCGGCATATTCCTGCCTTGTTTTTTGTGCAGTGTGGTCAAAGGTAGATGCCTATAAAATCAGTTCAATATTTGCTTAAACCACATCAGGAGACTACTTTTAAGGTCTGGGAACATTATACATTTATATTTTTGGGCGTAGTTTCCCTTTTAATTCCAGTGTGCATCTAGCAAGAGGATGTTGTTTAGTAGTGTTTTGTAGTGCACATGTGATGGTAGAGTTTGCTAAACAAATACCCACTAGATTGAAGCAAATAATCATGATGTATTCATTTTCAATACATGTTTTTTATATTGTTGAATTCCATTTTAATGTCTGGATTGTGTGATTACTTCCACGTTCTCGCGAAGAATGGCTAATGCTGTTTGGGACCTGCTCCAGAGCAGCATCCCCAGGCTTTCAGGATATGATCCATCCCACCATGGGATTTTTCCAGGAGTGAGAACATCAGACCGACTGCTACATAGAGAGAGTCTCGCTGGCTCACCAATCCTCCTAAAGCCCACCATGTCACAAGCCTTGGCTTAAAATCTCTAGGTCAAATTTAGATGACCCACCTCACCCCATGCACCCTCCAAAGAAAGGAGAAGTAAGTAAAATCCATGCTCCTGATCCTAACAAAATAGATTTTAAGCATGGAACACACCAGTTATGGTGTGGCCGTAGTTCCACCACAAAAATGTCTTTCCACTGCCCAATTCCATAGCAATACTATGATGACAATGTTTTTGCTGGCTTTCCCGTAGGACATAAATTGTTAGAGTTAAGAATAAACTGAATCACTACAATGGCGTGGGGAAGTTGATATAAAGGGAGTGTGCAGTGGTGTGGTCTGTAGTTTAATTATTAGAAGGTTACTGTGAAGTGTGAATGAATGGTAACAAGCCAGAACCGCAAAGAGGTGCTATCCATTCCCCAGGGTTAGCTCTCTGCATGGTCTCTCTGCAGGTGTGCTCTCAGACCAGGACTCAGGCTACAGCTGGCCCTGGGGTTAAAAAGACCCTGCTGCTAATGCCTAGGGGTTAGGTTGAGTTACCATGACAACACAGTTCAATTAAAAGTAGAGTGGAAAAATTGGAACTCAATTCAAGTCACATCATTATCTTTCCAGTTCTCCATGTCAGCACTTGCTAATTGGTCAATGTAGTGGGGTAGGGGTACTTACATTTTTGGAATACTCTGGAACCTTCAGTGTTCAATTTCGGCCAATGACGAGTGTTTTAAGATTATGAAATAAAAATTCACCCCAAAAAACGAAGGTTTTCAATTAATCATTTGTTAATAAATGTAGGCTATTATTACATTTAAATGACATTACACTAAGCTAGATGTAATCACAGAGCAATAAAGCGGGTAATTGCTTATCATGCCCAGTGCCTAGCCCAGGTCAAACTATCAACAGCTGATGTGTTCTTAAAGGCCCAGTGCCTAGCCCAGGTCAAACTATCAACAGCTGATGTGTTCTTAAAGGCCCAGTGCCTAGCCCAGGTCAAACTATCAACAGCTGGTGTGTTCTTAAAGGCCCAGTGCCTAGCCCAGGTCAAACTATCAACAGCTGGTGTGTTCTTAAAGGCCCAGTGCAGTCAAAAATGTGATTTCCTGTGTTTTATATGTATCCACACTGAGGTTGGAATAATACTGTTAAAAAATGATAAAGTGTAAGCGCTGTTTGAAAAGGCCGCTTGAAATTTCAGCCTGTTTAGACCAGAAAGAAAGAGTTCCAAACCTCTCTGCCAATAACAGATAGATTTCAGTTTTCCCCTCCATACTCAGACCACTCCCAGGCAGTCCTGTCAAAATTAGTGTTTGAGAAATTGCTCTTTGCTGAGAAGCATTTTTCTTTGTTTTCAATTAAAATTCTCAACAAAAAATCACAGAAAGGTAATTCATTGTTACAAAAAAAGGATTTGATATTGAGATAAAAACAGCTGCATTGGACCTTTAAGGTAGGTGAGGTGTGTGATTAGTAATGACAAAGAGGCAGGTTCAAAGTCACTAGTTGGAGGCCTCACAAGCCCCCTGCTTTACAACCAGGGAACACCCATGCCAGGATTTCACTGTGGGATTAGATGTTCCTAAAACAAGACGCTATGCTTCAGAGAGATTTCTTTCTCTGTCTTATGTCTTAGATGGCCTCAGCGGCTAGTAAGTCATCTATAGTTACCTGTTTTGGGCGATACTCAAATATCTGCCCTAGTTTAAGCTTGAGTTTGACATTTAATATAGGCTCCTCACTCCCACCACTCTCACCCTCTCCCTCTTTCTCTCCCTCTCTTCTGTCTGTGTAAACCTACACTCAGCACAAATAGACAGTGGGTGTTGGGTTATTGCACAGAGGAAGGGCTGGGTTTAACTTCTCCCTGTCTGAAGTTTTCATAGGTAGCACTACAAAGAGGCCAGCAGAGCAGAATAGCATGGTCTACATTTATAGCTGTACTCTATGCACTCCGTTCCAGGCCATATGAATCGCTGTGTGCTGTTTCTAATGAATAAAGTGTATTCCGAGCAACGTATGATGACTAAATGGCCTCCCCAGCAAGGCAGAGGTTACACTCACCACACACACTCTCCAGAGGGTGATGCTTTTCTTCTGCTGTGATTTTTATTCCCCTGTTGTACACTAATCAAACACAGAGACAGCTGAGAGGACAGAGGATATGAGTGAGTGTATGACTCAGAGTTGTGTTAGGTCTCCACATCCATACTACTGGACCCCCAGGGGCTTGGCACGGTTACTGAGGAGAAACGAGGAGGAATCATCTGGTTTACCATGGGACTTGGGGAGATTTGCCATGTTTTTTTTTTCTCTCATACTCAAAGGCACAGCATTGTTAAGCATAGTATCCTTGGCAGTACCAAGGAAGTGAGTGCAGGACAGCAAAGGAAATGCTGTGCTATCAGTGAATGACTCAGTGTGCCTTCTCCTTTGATGAATGCCACAAGGGGAACTTTATGGCATTTCATCATAGTGCCATCTGCAAGGAAGCTTTTCTCTTCATGTTAAATAAGATTTGACTCAATAAAATGTTCCCATGTTCTTTGACCTGACTGCCCTGAAGTTTCAAGATTCTCATCCAGTTGGGTTGTGAAAAGGTATTGTCATGAGTTCTCAAACTGTTTCCACTCAATGAGAAATGCACAGATGACAGCACAGGAAATGGTTATCCCAAGGCAGTAATGTTATGGGAACTGAAGACATTTCAATAAAGAGTAGAAGAGGTGGACAAACACCCTTAGATGGGTTTGTGTGGTGAAGTATTGGAACATAGATTTCACAACATATGACCATATAAACAGCATCTACATTTAAGGTATTTCATGTTTTTTTATACCATGAGCCTACTGTACTAATATATCTAGCTCCCAGATGTATAATCAAAATATGTGTGGCCTGGTCTATTTGTTTGATCTAACAAAACTCAGACTATTCCCCAGACCAGATTTAACTACCCTCCATCCGCACTACTTGGTGCTCAGAATGCGTAAATGATGAGAGCGAGAGAGAAACAGTGGGATCAGAATGCAAAGGGTAGCAGGATTTAGTGTGACTGACAGGGGAAGTTGGGCATTCCTCGTGTGAATTAGGTTTTACGCCCAGCACATACCTTCCACATTAGTCAGTCTAGCCAAGGTCGACTGTGGTGCTGGGAGAAGGACCCTGGTCCACACACTAAACAGTGGGTGAAAGAGAGAGAAAATAGACAGAGAAATAGAGTATTGGCATGAAGAGGAAAGGGAATAGAGATGCACTGGAGGAAGGAGAAAGAGAGTAGAGGCACTGAATGAGAGACAGAGAAGAGTCGCTGGAGAAAGAGTCACAAGATGACCCTCGCAGTGTGGAAAGACAGACCATCCAATCCCAATAAAGCAGAGAGCGTTCTAGCACATGGCCCAGCTGTGACCCTGTTGGAAAGCATTCTCTCCAGTCTGAACCAGTCAGGTCAAAAATAATCGGCACAAAGGACAGTGAAATCCCAGACTGGATGTTTTAATCATTTTGGCCGGCTGTCCATAAAGAAGTGCAGGTTCCACAGAGTAAAAGGCAGGGACAGGCCTGGTCTATAGTGCAGTGTCAGTGAAGTATCAGGTGGAGAATGCTTTTCTAATTAAATCAGTGGTCCAGATGAGTTGGGCAGTACAATGATCCAGGTGTTTGAGTCCAGGCTCTGACCCCTCCATTAGTTCACTCAGTGGCATGAATTTACATTTAAATTCCAATGCAAGATTTGAAAAAGAGCCATGTATTTTCAATGAAGACTCTTCGGTTCTTTTGCTGGAAATTGTATTCCCTTCCTGAATTGAAAGGGCATTGACCCCAATCCTGCCCTCCACTGTGCAGAGAGAGAGAAGATGTGACGAATTTCAGTGGCTCTTAGCTTCCAGTAAGATTGTGGCCAAAATCATCCCATGTAATCAGCTGTCTAAAAAAAGCCTGGCTCCATTCAGACCTCTATATTTACAGAGTGTGAGAGTGTGGGAGGACACTTGGATTGAAGGAATGACCGAGTGTGAATGAGATGGAGAGACTAAATAAGAGAATGAGGGGCACAAAGGAGGAGAGAAATGAGTGGTGTGATGGAATAGAATTCATTTCTGTTGCTCAGCTCAGAGAGGCCAGGTAGCTTAAGCCCTCTCTATCGCTTATGCATATCCAATGGCATTGAGCAGGTGCTGGATAGCTTTAACTTAAGCTTTTGTTCCATGTGTTTGTGTCTAAACCCTCACTTGTCTTCAAGAGTAATTTGCCTTCCCTCTCTCTTGTATTTCTGTTCCCCAAGACCCCATTTTAAGAAGCATTGAAGATGATTGTGAAGGTAGAGGAGAAAAAGGAGCATTAGCTTCTCAAAGTGTGACTAAAAGCTATTCAAATGGGATTCCTTCATCGGAAGCAGGAAATGTGAACTCCTGCTTCCTGTGACTTCAAAAGGCCTAAGTATGGGCTCAAATAGGAGATCTTTCACAGGCAGCATTCCCAGCAGGGCCTCATTTCCTCCAACTGTAGAGTCAGGTGTTTTCATGGTCCTCATGGAGCGAATACACTCTCCTTCAAACCTGCTTTCCTCTATTATTCTACCTTTTCCCGTGAGGACTTTCATTTGGTCGGTTAAAAGACATCGTTTCCTTCTTTCTTCCTGTAAAGATGCCGTTCTTGAGCACTGTCAGTTTGGGCGGTGAAATGTTCTTGTGGTATCCTGGAGACCTATTTTTGTCTGTTTTTGCCTGTCAGTGTGGCTGTGTTTCTTTTTGTCTGTCTGTGTGCATGTTTTGGGGCTCAGAGGCTTGGAAGTCTCATATCCTCTGTAGAGGTTTGTTAGACATCCCTACTTCACAACACCAGACTAGATATTCATATTGAATTTTAGATTTGTCTCATCTGTTAAAAGTGATATCTGCACTATAAATGCAGGGTTATGAGTACAGAATATAAAGATGTACACAACCTAAGAAGCCTAGACGGGGTCGTTTTAAGCCAGCTGCACTGCCTACCCCGTACACCATGGCAAAGCATTCAGGGATTTATACCCAGCCTACTCTAATGGCAGCGTGAAGGAAATTATGGTTGCCTCTATATCGAATGAAGTGCTAGATCCAAACTTGAGATAGACTATATGCAACTTTCATGCATTGATATTAATGGAAGAGTTTTGTACAAATATTTGAGTTATGTTTACTTGTTTCAGATTCAACCCTGCCTCTCTCCCCTCCTATGTGTTATTGTGCTCTGCCCTGAAACTTGTTACTTTTTCTATTTTAAAATTACATTCCCTCCATCTTTGACATTCCCTCCATTTATCAGCTTATAGGAACCAGTATTTCAACTTACATTTTCTTTCATAATTTGCATCACATTTTTATCTTACTTAGCCACTACTAATGGTCCTGACCGACTACTCTGTAAGATTGTCTTAAAAGGATTGCAATTGCAGCACGGATTTTGTTACACAGCATCAAGCACAAACAAACCATTCTAACATGACTTCCACCATGCTGGAGGTCCAGACCAGTGTTCAGGCTCACAGTACTTGCTGTATGTATTCTAAGTTTCCTCATATGGGCTATGCAAACCAGATACATGCATCAATAAGCCTTGAGTTTTCCAGCATTTCTATTCTGTTTTCGATTGCCTGCAAAATGTGAACATTCCTACTAAATAGGATTTTGTATTTAATGGCTGTGTGTGTGTGTGGAGACAGATTTCATGTCATTCTGTCTAAAACATTTCCCACTGTACAGTAATGACAGCCTTGCACACAGTAGCCCTCAAGTTTGTTTTTATTAGACATTTATGGCCATGTATATTCCCGGTAAATATTGTTTTACTGAATATATTAGAGAATTTGACAGCTGGTGTCAATCCAAAGCAAGTTACATTATGAAAGATCAAGAGTATGTTGTAGTTCAAAGTGACTTTTATGATGAACTCAGAAGTGAAATGGTGACGATAGTTAGTGTCCTCCAGAGAGCTCATCAGCCTATCCTGATTAAGTTACACGCAGCTCAGATGTTTGGAACAAAACAATGGCAAAATATTCCTCCAGAAACCAAACACATGTTATCGTGGACACTGGATCTGGGGAGATGGAGGAATAGTCACAATAGCTAAGAAACACTAAAGCCTCTTGTCCTTCACTCTTTCTGTGATTCGCTTCCAGCACTGTGTGGACTTGGAGGAGGAAAAGGAAGCTGGAGACATTTGTTCCTTGACATTCTGGTGTGATTCTGTCTGACTTTGCCCATGCCCGCTGGAGGCAGGATTTGGGGCCAATGAATTGCCATTCAAAAGCCTCATCACACTTGTCCCACAATGTCCCTGCATCCCCTCAGGATGTTATGGATGGCCACATTGTCTTATGGCACCACCAGACAGGATGAAGGTGCTGAGGGCCTGGGGGCATTGAGACTTATTCTGTGGTTCTATTCCCTCATAAGGCCTTCTTCCACTGTGTAAACACTGCCACAACAGCCCTGTACTGGTGGGAAACATGGAGTAGCTGGCAGGTGGGCTACAGCTGCTGGTGTTGACACACACGCTAATGGTTGGTGCTAGTTGGGAACAAAGCATTGCCACTTGGTTCCTATATGGAATATCAGCCAGTTAAGTGGCACCTGTTTGGTGGTGACACCGTCTGTGGTGCTCATAATGGTGGGTGCTAGCATTTACATGTAATAAACATAAATTCCTCTTGAACTAATATTAGAAGGCTAGCAACGCAACGGACCCTTTTTGTAGATAAACTATTCTCACCCTTTGACTTTTTCCACATTTTGTTGTTACAAAGTGGAATTAATTATGTTAGTATTGTGGAGTAACTACAATGTTGTTGTTGATCCATCCTCAGTTTTCTCCTCAGTTTTCTCCTATCACAGCCATTAAACTCTGTAACTGTTTTAAAGTCCCCATTGACTTCATGGTGAAATCCCTGAGCGGTTTCCTTCCTCTACTGCAACTGAGTTAGGAAGGACGCCTGTATCTTTGTAGTGACTGGTTATATTGATATACCATCCAAAGTGTAATTATTAACTGTACCATGCTCAAAGGGAGATTCACTATCTGCTTTTTTTACCCATCTACCAATAGGTGCCCTTTGCGAGGCATTGGAAAACCTCCCTGGTCTTTGTGGTCGAATCTGTGCTTGAAATGTACTGCTCGACTGAGGGACCTTACAGATAATTGTGTGTGTGTGGGGTACAGAGATTGGTTAGTCATTTAAAAATGATGTTAAACACTATTATTGCACACAGAGGGAGTCCATGCAACTTATGTGACTTGATAAGTATATTATTACTCCTGAACTTTAGGCTTACCATAACAAAAGGGTTGAGTACTTGAATACCTGCACACTGACTCGGTACTGGTGCCCCTGTATATAGCCTCGTTATTGTTATTCTTATTGTGTTACTTTTTATTATTACTTTTTATTTTAGCCTACTTGGTAAATATTTTCTTCTTCTTGAACTGACCTGTTGGTTAAGGGCTTGTAAGTAAGCATTTCATGGTAAAGTCTACACTTGTTGTATTCGTCGCATGTGGCAAATAAAGTTTGATTTGAATGCTTATTGACTCGAGACATTTCAGCTTTTCAATTTTATTCATTTGTAAACATTTCTAAAAACAATTCTACCTTGACATTATGGTGTATTGTGTGTAGATCAGTAACACAATCTCAATTTAATCAATTCTCAGGCTGTAACACAACAAAATGTGGAAAAAATCTCTGAAGGGACTGTAGCTTTTATGAATCTCATCTTCTATCGCTAGTTGAGATTTCTTTCTCCAATGTCTGTCTCATTGTGCGTTTTGTCGTGTCTGAAACCTATTAGCAAGGTTAGACGGTATGACACAGTGTACACTGATAGGTCTTTATCCTGTAGCCATTTGTTCATTCTCTGAGGAACACAAAGGCTCTAGTATTCACTGTTTGTCCTTGGCATTCTCCACACATCCAATGGCTCTCTTTGTTTAGAGGAGGAGGGTGTCAGTTAGTTAGTAGGCACATTTTCCGCATAGCCATGCAAATGTAACCAAACATTGCCGTTCCTCATCTCATGTGAGGTAGAAATCATGTCAACCAGACCACAAATTACATAGATATAGGTAGATAGATATACCTTGTTCTTCTCTAAGCTTATTCCTTGTCCTAGTGAATGTGTCCTCACCACCTTAAATGTAGTTTGTCCAGAACATTCCCTGCGGTGCAAATGTGTTGACTTCTTGGCGGCAAACCAATCTATGATTGCCAGCCTGCCAGGGACAAATGAAAAGGACTGCAATGCTTAGACTGGAGTTGTACACCCATAAGCTAGACAGATGTCTTCAGAGAGCAGAGAAACCCTGCCGGTTTAGAGCCTCAGCTTTACTAGCACTGTCTAAGATCCAACATTATTATTTTCATCAGTTAGCTTCTCAGTGTGGCATTGTTCTCCTGGCTCTATCTGTTACTCTGCCTGGAAACTGTCCTGGAAACTGTCCTGGAACTATGTCATTAACAGATGTGCTTCAGAAGGGAGGAGGGGTGGGAGTGAATGAGAAATGTATACTTTTGAAACTACATTTTTCAGTGTATGTAGTATTTTTCTTTCATTTAGTATGCAGACTCATGGCATTTCTATACGCTCAAGGCTGTCTGCCATGCTTGGTAGGGGAGCTGACTGGAGGGTTTCAGGGTGGGGAGAGTTCCACTCTTTGTTCCACTCCTGGTTTTACACAAAAGAGCTCCAGGCTTGTAGGAGAAGAGAAAAAATACATTCCTAACAGTTGTGCCAATGAGGTCTTTTTCACATATCTGTTTTAATTTGCAGACTAGGAAGAGCATTATTCATTAAGTTTATCAACAGGAACTGCAGTAACGAACGTGTAATGCCTTCCTCATGGTGTGTTTGTGGCTTTGCATCACACATCAGACATGTCCAGAGTGTGTGCGGTTTTGGAGACGTTTCCGAACGTCTCAAGGCTATTTTCCATCCACTCAGTAACCTTGAGCGGATATATTTGTTTGTCCACACCACCACATCAGTCAGTTTTCTAAGGAGGTGCACTGGGGAGGGAGGTGTGTGTACATCTGAGTCTACTGTTTGTTTTTTAATCCCTTACTGTGCGGATGTACTATGACATTTCACAACCTACGTCAATGTGTGCTGAGCTCTGCTTTGGTATGCGGTGCCTTTCTGGGCTATGAATGTAGTATATTTTCAGGACAGCATTGTTCCACTGAAAAAGGTCTTCAGGAAAGGAGGAAAAAATCTACTCAGAAAACCTTGAAGAAACATTTAACCTCCCAGATTGAATAGTGATGTAATGTCTGGGTTTCTGGAAATTTAAAATATCTGTTATTTCACAGATGGAATGCTCCCATAAAATCTTTGTATGTTAGCTTGGATCAACAGCATTATCATCAATCATTCCCGGTGTACTTTATCACCCTTTATTATAGGAATAATCAATGTTGGTAGTTGAAGTGAATTAATGAAAGAAGAAAATAAGAAAATAATATTCACATCCTGCTGGTTCAGGTGCTAGAAGGAAAAAAGTGTATGAAATGATGTCATCAATGGGAGCATATCAGTGTTGCGAACAGTTATAAAATTCTCTGTTGAAGTGAATTAACGAGTTGTCTGTCGTTTTTCTCTTCTCATAGCCGCTCTGCCCTTCCTCATCATGACTGTTGTGTTCCGGCCCTACCTGAGGGGTGTGTACTGTGACGATGAGGACATCAAGTACCCCCTCAAACCTGACACCATCACCCACGGCTTGCTGGCTGCAGTCACCATCTCCTGCACTGTCATCATTGTGAGTCCCTCCCTATACTTTCCTTGCTGACACCTAGGTGAGCTAAATAACATCTGACTACACTGATTCCCAGACCAGTCTCACAAACAGCCGTTTCTATAAGCAGCCAGTGGACCAGATATTAGCTGTCATATTGGAGTGTTGGATGTCATTTAAGCCTCTTTCTCTCTTCCAATAGATATCATCAGGAGAGGCCTACCTCGTCTACAGTAAGAGGATCCACTCTAACTCTGAGTTCAACGGGTACGTGGCGGCACTCTACAAGGTGCTGGGTACCTTCCTGTTCGGGGCAGCTGTCAGCCAATCACTGACGGACCTGGCCAAGTTCTCCATCGGACGCCCTCGGCCCAACTTCATGGCCGTCTGCAACCCCAAGGTCTGCAAAGGCTACATGCTGGAGATCAACTGCACCGGCATTCCTCGGGACGTCACTGAGTCCAGGTAGTTACTGAAGTAGAGGGTGTCAGGGAAATATTGTTGATGTGTACATTGCTCAATGCCAGTGGTTAGTGCTGTACTGGAACCAATGCCTGCATGAGCTGCAGGACTAGAACCAGGGTTGGTGACCACTGCTTTATGCTATGGTAGAAACACACAGAATACATCCACTGTAGCCTTCACACAGCCATGACAGAAAAAGGTTTTAACAGCATATTTGTTTTCGCTCTATTTTCCAGGCTGTCCTTCTACTCCGGCCACTCCTCCTTTGGGATGTACTGTATGCTGTTTCTAGCAGTGAGTAAACTACACACACACTCTCATATTCAGCAGTCTCAAAGGGAGTCAATTGATGCAATGTCTCTCCATTTGAAACAGGATTAATGTGGAAAATATGAAATGCAGAATAGGACAGGATAGACAGAGAGGGATTGTGCACATATAAGGGCAAGTCAGAAGTTCAGCTGAGGAATTTGGACACAAAGGCTAATGCCCTGCTGGATTGGACTGTTATTGACTGGAGATGAAGGCCCGTGTTCTAGTAATCCAGTTCAAGTGTGCTGGGCCTTGTCTATGGACAGACAGAGCAGGCAGGCGCCTCGAGCAGACGGCCTGCCCTCAATGCCAATCAAAGCAATTAGTAATTCATTCCCTCTGCTTTGTTTGGTCATGTCACAGGCCCTTTGATGTTCCCTAGTATATGTGATTCATATCTCCATGTCCCTACAAGTGTCCTACAGTGTTGAATGCTGAGATGGAGTGTATGTGTGGTAGGGGGGCATGCATGGATGCCAACTAACACACCTACTGCGGCAGTAGCCTGGTAGCAGCCCAGAGAAATGAGCGCGCCAGATAGACATTCTGGCAGCAACTCTCCTCTTCTGTGAAAAGGGTTTTCAGTCCGTAGGCATAAATTAGATCAACATTCAACACCTTTTCACGCTTTATGCGGTTTTAAGCATACCATATCTGTTTTTGCTCGGGCGTTGATTTAGTATGAAAAGGCAAACTCTTTAAAGATGCATTCTTGCCCTTTTTTTGTCTACATGTACTGATGTATTCTTGCCTTTTTTTTGTCTACATGTACTGATGATGTGATGGTTAGCATTGTGAAATAGCTAAACAACATGCTTTCATATTACATAGCCAATTGAAGAATGGACTTGCACACTGTTTACATGAAAGAAACATTTACTAACAAATGCTGTGTTTGAGACATTCATTGAGGCATGATGGTAGGCTTAGTGTAACTGGGGCCAGTTTACAGTCAAATAACATTGCCTTATTTGGTAAGATGGTTCACTACTACACAAAAACCACAAATGACCTCAATCAGCAGTAAAGGCAAATTGTCTACAAAAACAGCTCTACTTATGAGAGAACTAAAACCTCTTTCTCTCTAGTTGTATGTCCAGGCGAGGCTGAGGGCTAAGTGGGCAAGACTTCTCAGACCCACAATCCAGTTCTTCCTGGTGGCCTTTGCGGTGTACGTGGGCTACACCCGCGTGTCTGATTACAGGCACCACTGGAGCGACGTTCTGGTGGGCTTCCTCCAAGGCGCTCTCATTGCCATCCTCAACGTGAGTGTTGCCTGCTGGCTTTTTATTGTTCCGACTTCCCTGTTTTGATTGAACCTCTTTCAGCAACGCCTTTTGAAAGTCTTGGAGACGTGGGGGATACATATTGAAAAGCGAAGCCTCGATTCGTATTTCAGACTTCTGTATGCAATTAGGGACCCTCTCAGACCCAATGTTTTATGATGTCTCTGGCCTGGTTAGAGAGCTGGAGGGATTATGCAGCGAACTGTGTGTTCCTGTCAGATGTGGAGCAGCTGCATGGTGCCCTCCACAACCAGACATATACAATCATACTTTCTAGCCCTGCCCTTGGTCCTCTCACTTTGTCTGACGCACACTATGCCCCTCTTCTCCTTACAGGTACGCCACGTATCAGACTTCTTCAAGCAGCGTCCTCCCCGCTGCTCCAGCCAAGAGACGGCTGAGAGCGAGGAACTGGAGCGCAAACCCAGCCTGCAGATGGCAGATGCAGAGCACAACAACCATTACAGCTACCCAGGGCCTGTGTGAGAGGGGCCAACCCAGGGGCCCCCAGACTATGTCAACCACTCTCACCACAAACTCCCACAAACCACTGGGCTGAGTGAAGGGGCTGCACACAATACCAGAACCCTCTATGGCCTGAGTGCACCAGCCCCCTTCCGAAGACATGACTCCCTCTCCCCACGAATGGGAGAGGACTGTTTTTAAATCATTAATATTTCTCATGGTTGATGTTCACAAACATTTTTTTGTATGTTTTTTAAAAAACGTTATTTTACACAATAGATTAGGAGAGAGTAGCAAACATTCACATTAGAAAGAAAGAGACCGTTCTCTGAGGAGATTAGTGCACCTTAGTCGGAGGAGTAATATGAACTTCAGTGGAAGTTTGGGATTGATATGTTGAATGTTTCACCTATGTGACATGGAGTGCAGAGAGTTAGAAATGTTGTTGATTGTGTAAGCTTTCCTTGGATGTTCCAGAGTCATATACCACTAGATCACAAACAATCACTGCAAAAATTTGGCATAGAGATTTTAGAATTTGGAAATGAGAAATTCAGCTTTTAGCTATGCCATTCTGGCTTCTCTATTTTTTTATATATAAATGTTTTAACAGTAACATTGCTCCTTTGGTATGAATTGAAGGTATTTGGAAGGGCCTTCTAATTTAGTTTCTATTATAAACTGGGTGGTTTGAGCCATGAATGCTGTTTGGCTGAAAGATGTCATGTATCAGACCATATACCACTGGTATGACAAAACATTTATTTGTACTGCTCTAATTATGTTGGTAACCAGATTATAATAGCAATAAGGCAACTCGGGGGTTTGTGGTATATGGCCAATATATCACGGCTAAGGCTGTATCCAGGCACGCTGCGTTGCATAGTGCATCAGAACAGCCCTTAGCCGTGGAATATTGGCCCTTTACCACATCCCCTCGTGCCTTATTGATTAATTATAGATTACTTTATTCTCAAGGTTGGAAATGTCTATTATACCAGCACTGTTCAGCTATTTTGCAATCACGATCACCCCTGTTAGCCCCTATGAGCCACAAATACTGTATCTTCTAATATTGTGACATTTTTCATACTGCATGGAGAATGTGTGTAAATATGCATGTAAGTATGTTGTTTTTTTCTCACCTGTACATGTTCTGTGGCCCATATCAAACCAGTGCCTCCCTGGACTAGTGCCCTTTAAGATTGCCACAAATGGATCAGATTCCAAGTTCACAACACAAACCAGATGCCTTAACATGAGCCTTTAAGGGTTGTAATGATTCATCTTACCATTCGAGTCGTTTGTTGCAAGCTGTTAATACTGTTCTGTGCAAAGTTCAAAGATTGGACTGGACTGATTGAGCTAATTTGTGAAGAACTGCTCCTGTACACTGACTGTCCGGCCTGGCCCTGCTTGGCACTGGAGGACTGACGACATATCAGTCAGCTGGTAGTGATTGTGAGGCTCAGATAGCTGACTCTGAGAAGTGACCTGTGACTGTGGAATGGCAAGGGCCTCCTGCGGAGACCTGGTCCCTACTGACTTCCAGACTTTTAAAGACTGCTTTGAATTCCAGAAATGAGAACCACCTGGAGCAGCTTCAGTGAAGTGTTGTTGTTGTGTAATGTCTCAGCTGTATATTACTGAATCCCCAGACCAAATTTACCCATGAAACAATAGTATGAAAATGTAATGGTGTTTGAGTCACCTCCAGGTTTCCAACATAAAAGGCCCTCGGGTAGCCTTGTTCTGTGTGGTGTGTGTTTCATATGTAATCAAACTATTTCCATTAGGATTGGTGCCTTCGAATAGGTCCTGGTTGGCCATTCTCTGTATGTCAAACATGATGCTGTTCTGTACATTCATCTAGCCATAGCTGTTTATGTATACACAAAAGGATTCTAAATAAATACCAAATATACATGATGTTTCAATGTCATATTTTCATATTAACTAAACAGCTGTGTCAAATTTTGACCTGTCAGGAAGGTCTCTGGGTAGCTTTCATCAAGGTTTAATCTTAGATTTATGCATAATCTTGACACATTATTTGTCATGCATTCCATTCCACATTAAATAAGTTTGCATTCCAATGAACTCATTCAGTCATTAGGTAATCAAATAATTAGATGCCATGCTGGTTTCACTCTTGCGACACATATTTCACAAGTATGGGATTGGTGGTGGGGCTTGTGAGTTGTCACATTGTTTCTGAGTGATTTAGATCGTGATGAGGATGGTATAAAATCAGCGTGCCATCTTGTCTGGGCATGCTCCAGCTAGCTTGTTGAGTAATCATGATTCCCTGCCGTTCTCTTGATTATTTCAATCCCTCTGCACTGACATACGAGGTGGCAGGTCTCACTCAGAAATTAAGTTTTGGTTTAATTCACAAATGCACATAGTAACTCGTTTTCATCCATTGATAAAGGATTGGTATCTGCTTTAATGAGTATTGTTTGGAGAGAGAAAAGCCTGACCATAGAAATGAAATCCCTATGAGCCTGACATCCCTCCTTGTTGACAGTGGATTTCCCATGAGTAAGGGATTTCCAGTAGTTCTGCTACTACCATGGTTCTCCTGTCTGATTTCCTATTCTTGTGTGAGGGGGGTCTGTTTAGGGATTCTTCCGTGTCCTCTTCGCTGTTTGTGTGCACTTGGCCATGAGTATTTTCACTAGCCATTGTATCCTGTGTACATTAATGAGATGAATAGGGACGTAACAATCATGAATGGCTGTTGGGTTTCTGTCGTTAGCTTTGTTTGTGATGGAGTACAGCTTTGGAGATGCTAACTATTCACAGGACACCTTAGGACGCTTCAACTGACATTTCCGGAGAATTTTGACATAGCAGTAGCAATATGAGGTTATCCATTTGATTTGTGCCTGAGAGCCCACAGCTTTGCATAGGATGCTATCTATGCATGGCGTGAATATAGCTCAACTGGGCATATCCATGATTTACGTGTTTCTAACTTGGAGACATCCTGTCGTGTGGCTGATGCCTAGCCCCAGCTCTGTCCTGCTTTACAAGTTCAGTACAAAACCCCCTTGACTTATCCCTGGCTTTTCAGCAAGACTAATTGAAAACAAGTGCCAGAGATTGGGAGAGGTTGAGCAAGACTCCCCTTCCCCCTCATAGAGAAGGTCCGTAGAATGGGACGTCTCAACCAAAATGAACACACACATTTATATTGACATGAGCATCAGACCCCAGGGACATTTTTGCAAGTCTTATTGACAGGTCAAGTGAACACCACTGTCACCCCTCATTTAAAACAATATTGGTCACTTATTTTGAAAGTCCTACTCATGTATATACAGTAACTTGTTTTGTGTTTCCAAGCACTGAGTGAGAGGCTACCGACCTGTAGCTGAAGTGCTACGACATTTTAACCCCTTATTTCAGCATTGTAATAAGAACATTCACAGATCTGACTGGAGGTAACCGCTTGACAAATATGACTGTGCTAACCTTGCAGGTGTGCTTGTATTATAAAAATATCAATATGAATCCAAAATACAGGCATCATAATTGTCATACATGACTAATAACACAGCAATTCACACAATGCCTTAAAACCCATCTGAGCTCCAAAGGCATAAATGGTCCAGGAGTTGAGATTCTGTGAATGGCTCAGGGCATGGTGAAAAGTGGCTCCTCAAATGAGCGATTAGAACAGGGGTTCTCAAACTTTTTTGGCACACGACCCCATTTTGATATCTTATAATATTCGTGACCCCAACAATGTAAAATAAATTATGTAATTAACAGCCAATGTTTACTTTTTTATTTGGGGCTATGGCAGTGAATTGAAAAACATTCTAACACTATTTCTGATTGTCTTCTCAACTCACCATCACATACTTTTAATATGGGGATTTGACAGTCAATTGTAAATTAGTCTGACATAATGTATCTTATCTCACCACCACTAATGAGATGGGTGTGCTTGATGCATGTCACGTTGGAGGTTCTCAAAGTCAGGGGGTGTGGTTGACAGTGCACATCTCATCTCTGCTGACATATCCAACCTGGATTGATACTTGGTTTTAATGCAGACGAGAGCACTGAATCCGGCTTCACACAGATATGAGCTGGCGAAGGGTACCATGAGATTAATGGTGATCTCAAGACAACTGGAAAATTCGAAGTCAAATCATGACGTCAGTGATCTTCAGGTTGGAAAGTCGGAGCTCCAAAAAGAGGCCAGAGTTCTGAGTTGGAATTCCAAGTTGGATGACCGATTCTTTCCAGTCGGAGCTCGTTTTTTCCCAAGTTCCCAGTTGTCTTGAAGTCGCAAGTCGGAAATTTACGAGTTCCCAGTTCCGAGTTCCCAGTTGTTTTGAAAGCGGCATTAATGCTCAGAGGGAGACGGCAGGGTATTCCCTTTGAGTCAGGAACCGAAACTCCTCCGTAGTGACCCATGAATGCATTTTGTCACATGACAGCTCGTAAATAGCATCCCACGACATGTATAGCAAACAAAGTCAATTCATGTGCATCTCGGCCCTCACAGCTTATGCCAATTGGGAGAGCATAAAGGCGGCCGCATGCTTCCTAACCGAAACAGTTCAGAACAGTTTGTGCATACATTATGACAACATTTTGTGACGTTTTTGTTAGTTTTGGTGTTTGGCTAGGGCTTTGTTGACTGTTCGGGCACACACATTTTTTTCTTTAGGCCAGCTGAACTTCAGCGATTCCGTGATTGGTCAACTGTAGGGGTGACTCAAGTTTTTTCTTCTTGTCGTTTTTGCTCGACATGGTGAACGACAACTTCGAGCATCGATGGACCGATGAGGTACATAAGTACCTTCACCACTACAATTCTAGCCATGCATTATATAACAACCAGCATCTAAATGCCAATTCTTGGAGGGAGATATCGGAGACACTGGGGTCCGACCCAACCACTTCTTCGAAAAAGTGGGGTAGGGTTCACAACAAGTTTGTCAAGGCAAGGAAAAGAAACAAGGGCTACAGTGGAGATGCCGGTGGAAAGGCTACTCCAGAAATATTGCTGCTGGTTTGTTTGGTACGTGATGCATGGAAAACATAAGGACTTGGCTTTGTGGTATCTGGCAGGACAGCTGGTGGGGGTAAATCGAGGGTCTTCTGCAGCAGTTTGGACCTAAAAGACTCTCATTAAACACTCCACCATAGCTTTCTCGGCCGTATGCCCCTACATCCCCCATTGTGAACCTGTAGCGGGCATCTTCTTTCTCTGTATTTCGACTATTATATGTGTTGCTAGGTACATCAAATCTAGTAGATCCAGGGCAATTCTCACAACTTACATTTTTTCGCCAGCCAAGTGTCTCTCTGTGTATACTTTTATTCTCCCTCCCGAGTCTTCCTACTTCCGTGTTTGACCATAGATGGCTATTAGCAGCTCATCGCCCTCGACTATCCGGGGGTATATTTCCGCTTTCTTTCTTTAAAAAAAAAAAAAATTAAGGCATACAGATGCCTTAAGCTGGGGTGTATTTGAGTCGTTTAGCCAGTTTCCTCTCGGTTGCTAGCAATAGCATAAAATCTTTGTTTAACAGTGTTATTTGACAAAGGTATTAATGTGAGTTTCTGTGCCTCTGCCTCCCCACACATTGTTTTCACCATATCATTTGCGGCCGGTAATATCAAAGTCTCTGCAATAGTGTGCAGTTTCATATCGTAGCGGGTCTAGACATTCACCGTGGGAATGATTCAAGTGTAACGGTCAAGTGCGGCCTTTTCCCATGATCTAAGGGTGCTTTCTGGTTGAATTTTATCTTTTAGATTTGAATAATTTAGATTTAGATTTTTAAGGTTAACCACATTACAATGATTTTGAGATACCAAGACGATATTAAAATATATATATTTTTTTGTATATACAGTACCACACCTACTCATTCCAGGGTTTTTCTTTATTTGTACTATTTTCTACATTGTAGAATAATAGTGAAGACATCTGTAACGGCAGCCTTCCTCCTCTTCGTCTGAAGAGGAGGTGTAGCAGGGATCGGACCAAGACGCAGCGTAGTTGGTGCTCAACATATTTAATAATACGAACTGTGAACACTACAACAATACAAAAATAACAAAATGTGTCAAACCGATACAGTCCTAGCTGGTGCAGAGAAAACACAGAGACAGGAAACAACCACCCACAAACCCCAACACAAAACAAGCCACCTATATATGATTACCAATCAGAGACAACACAAAACACCTGCCTCTGATTGAGAACCATATTAGGCCAAACATAGAAACAGACAAACTAGACACACAACATAGAATGCCCACCCAGCTCACGTCCTGACCAACACTAAAACAAGCAAAACACACAAGAACTATGGTCAGAACGTGACAGTACCCCCCCTCCTGAGGTGCGGACTCCGAACGCACCCCCTAAAACTCTAGGGGAGGGTCTGGGTGGGCATCTGTCCGCGGTGGCGGCTCCGGCGCTGGACGAGGACACCACTCCACCATTGTCTTTGTCCCCCTCCTTAGCGTCCTTTGAGTGGCGACCCTCGCCGCCGACCTTGGCCTAGGAACCCTCACTTTGGGCCCCATCAGACTCAGGAGACAGCTCCGAACCGAGAGGTAGCTTAGGACAGAGAGGTAGCTCAGGACAGAGAGGTAGCTCAGGACAGAGAGGTAGCTCCGGACTGAGTGGCAGCTCCGGACTGGAGGGCAGCTCATGACTGGAGGGCAGCTCATGACTGGAGGGCAGCTCTTGACTGGAGGGCAGCTCATGACTGGAAGGCAGCTCATGACTGGAGGGCAGCTCATGACTGGAAGGCAGCTCATGACTGGAAGGCAGCTCATGACTGGCGGGCGGCTCTGGCAGCTCCTGACTGACTGGCGGCTCTGGCAGCTCCTGACTGACTGGCGGCTCTGGCAGCTCCTGACTGACTGGCGGCTCTGGCAGCTCCTGACTGACTGGCGGCTCTGGCAGCTCCTGACTGGCTGGCGGCTCTGGCAGCTCTTGACTGGCTGGTGGCTCTGGCAGCTCTTGACTGGCTGGTGGCTCTGGCAGCTCCTGACTGGCTGGCGGCTCTGGCAGCTCCTGACTGGCTGGCGGCTCTGACGGCTCGGGACAGACGGGCGGCTCTGACGGCTCGGGACAGACGGGCGGCTCTGACGGCTCGGGACAGACGGGCGGCTCTGACGGCTCGGGACAGACGGGCGGCTCTGACGGCTCGGGACAGACGGGCGGCTCAGATGGCGCTGGGCAGACGGATGGCTCAGATGGCGCTGGGCAGACGGATGGCTCAGATGGCGCTGGGCAGACGGATGGCTCAGATGGCGCTGGGCAGGCAGGCAGCTCAGATGGCGCTGGGCAGGCAGGCAGCTCAGACGGCGCTGGGTAGGCAGGCAGCTCAGACGGCGCTGGGCAGGCAGGCAGCTCAGACCTGCTGAGGCGCACAGTAGGCCTGGTGCGTGTTGCCGGAACTGGTGGTACCGGTTTGTAGACACGCACCTCAAGGCTAGTGCGGGGAGCAGGAACAGGGCACACTGGACTCTCGAGGCGCACTATAAGCCTGGTGCGTGGTACCGGCACTGGTGGTACCGGGCTGAGGGCACGCACCTCAGGGCGAGTGCGGGGAGAAGGAACAGTGCGTACAGGGCTCTGGATACGCACAGTAAGCTTGGTGCGTGGTGCCGGAACTGGTGGTACCGGGCTGGAGACACGCACCACAGGGAGAGTGCGTGGAGGAGGAACAGAGTTCTGGAGACGCACAGGAAGCCTGGTGCGTGGTGTAGGCACTGGTGTTACTGGGCTGGGGCGAGGAGGTGGCGCCGGATATACCGGACCGTGAAGGCGTACAGGAGCTCTTAAGCACCGAGCCTGCCCAACCTTACCTGGTTTAATGCTCCCCGTAGCCAGGCCAGTGCAGCGAGGTGGAATAGCCCGCACTGGGCTGTGCTGGCGAACCGGGGACACCATGCGTAAAGCTGGTGCCATGTACACCGGCCCGAGGAGACGTACTGGAGACCAGATATGTTGAGCCGGCTTCATGGCACCTGGCTCGATGCCCACTCTAGCCCGGCCGATACGTGGAGCTGGGACGTACCGCACCGGGCTAAGCACACGTACAGGAGACACCGTGCGCTTTTCCGCACAACACGGTGTCTGCCCGTACTCTCGCTCTCCACGGCAAGCCCGGGAAGTTGGCGCAGGTCTCCTACCTGACTTCGCCACACTCCCCTTTAGCCCCCCCCCCCCCCCCCCCCCCCCCCCAATACATTTTTGGGGTTTCTTTTCGGGCTTCCTGGCCAGCCGTGTTTCCTCCTCATACAACCGCTCCTCGGCTTTAGCTGCCCCCAGCTCTTCACGAGAGCGGCGATATTCTCCAACCTTAGCCCAGGGTCCTTTACCGTTCATAATTTCCTCCCATGTCCAGGAGTCCTGTGTACTGGGCCGCTGCTGCTGCTGTCGCTGCTGCCCGTTACTACGCTGCTTGGTCCGAGTTTGGTGGGTGGTTCTGTAGCCTTCCTCCTCTTCGTCTGAAGAGGAGGTGTAGCAGGGATCGGACCAAGACACAGCGTAGTTGGTGCTCAACATATTTAATAATACGAACTGTGAACACTACAACAATACAAAAATAACAAAATGTGTCAAACCAATACAGTCCTAGCTGGTGCAGAGAAAACACAGAGACAGGAAACAACCACCCACAAACCCCAACACAAAACAAGCCACCTATATATGATTCCCAATCAGAGACAACACAAAACACCTGCCTCTGATTGAGAACCATATTAGGCCAAACATAGAAACAGACAAACTAGACACACAACATAGAATGCCCACCCAGCTCACGTCCTGACCAACACTAAAACAAGCAAAACACACAAGAACTATGGTCAGAACGTGACAAATTCAAAACTATGAAATAGCACATATGGAATCGTGTAGTAACCAAAAAAGTGTTAAACAAATCAAAATATATTTTATATTTGAGATTCTTCAAAGTACCCTTTGCCTTGATGACAGCTATACACACTCTTGGCATTCTCTTAACCAACTTCATGAGGTAATCACCTGGAATGCATTTCAATTAACAGGTGAACCTTGTTAAAAGTTCATTTGTGGAATTTCTTTCCTTCTTAATGCGTTTGAGCCAATCAATTGTGTTGTGACATGGTAGGGTTGGCATACAGAAGATATCCCTATTTGGTAAAAGACCAAGTCAATATTATGGCAAGCACTGCTCAAATAAGCAAAGAGAAACAACAGTCCATCATTATTTTAAGACAGGAAGGTCAGTCAATCCGGATAATTTCAAGAAGTTTCAACGTTTCTTCAAGTGCAGTTGCTAAAACCATCAAGCGCTATGATGAAACTGGCTCTCATGAGTATTGCCACAGGAAACGAAGACCCAGAGTTACCTCTGCTGCAGAGGATAAGTACATCTCAACATCGACTGTTCAGAGGAGACTGCGTGAATCAGGCCTTCATGGTCGAATTTCTGCAAAGAAACCACTACTAAAGGACACCAATTATAAGAAGAGACTTGCTTGGGCCAAGAAACACTAGCAATGGACATTAGACCCGTGGAAATCTGTTCTTTGGTCTGATGAGTCCAAATTTTAGGTTTTTGGTTTCAACCGCCGTGTATTTTTATGAGACGCAGAGTAGGTGACCGGATGACCTCTGCGTGTGTGGTTCCTACCATGAAGCATGGAGGAGGAGGTGTGATGGTGTGGGGGTGCATGGCTAGTGACACTGTCTGTGATTTATTTAGAATTCAAGGCACACTTAACCAGCATGGCTACCACAGCATTCTGCAGTGATACGCCATCCCATCTGGTTTGCTCTTAGTGGGACTATCATTAGTTTTTCAACAGGACAATGACCCAAAATACACCTCCAGGCTGTGTAAGGGCTATATAACCAAGAAGGAGAGTGATGGAGTGCTGCATCAGATGACCTGGCCTCCACAATCACCTGACCTCAACTCAATTGAGATGGTTTGGGATGAGTTGGACCGTAGAGTAAAGGAAAAGCAGCCAACAAGTGCTCCGCATATGTGAGAACTCCTTCATGACTGTTGGAAAAGCATTCCAGGTGAGACCTCAAGCTGGTTGAGAGAATGCCAAGAGTGTGCAAAGTCATCAAGTTAAAGGGTGGCTACTTTGAAGAATCTAAAATCTAAAATATGTTTTTATTTGTTTAACACTTTTTTGGGTTACTACATGATTCCAAATGTGTTATTTCATAGTGTTGATGTCTTCACTATTATTCTACAATGTAGAAAATAGTAAAAATAAAGACAAACCCTTGAATGAGTAGGTGTGTCCAAACATTTGACTGGTACTGTGTATACTGTATATAATTTTTTTTCAGGATTTAGTCAATTCTCCCACAACCCCATTTTCATATGAACCCTAGTTTGGGAACCACTGGGTTAGAGAAACCTCAGCTGTGGAAGCAGTGAAGAAATCTGAGAGAGAGAATCAGCTCTAGCTGCAGTGTTTGCGACTGTGGCTGCATCCTGCAGAACACCTAATTCTGGTCAGACTCACTCACACTGTGACGACCATGTGGTCCCAAGCTGGAATGCATGGGCAAACACTGGAGCATGTTAAAGTGCAGCCTCATATTGTCTCTTTTCGCCTTGGCCTACATTGTTATTTTGCGGCTTCATTGGGCTGTGTCTCTGTTTATGTCCATCCGTGCAGTTCATGGTTCCAGTGCTTAAGACCAGGAAAACTGCTTTTTGAGAAAGTCATTGTGTGCTTCTCACACTGTCTACAGACACTCAGTAACTACTAGCTGCTGTCAGTCTGAAACAGGACTGTGTTGATCAAATGGCCCAGGTCAAAGGGTATCTTGGTAGGACCATTAGGCCAGTGCCCTTTCAAACATTTCACAGATAGTAGTCTGACTTACTGATAGCAGTTATAGTAATCGGACTACTTACTGATTTTGCTTTCTTCCCTCACTTCTGATACACATGAAATAATAGAAAGTCATTACAGCAGATTTGCTATTATTTTACTGAAAGAGATAAATTAACTCTGCAAAGAGTGTAATTAACACTCAGTGGTGTCGTTAATTACCAGAGTTAAGTGTGATTGTGTCATTTTCACTTTGAGTAAAACACTACGCCCATCACTGGTTGTTCCAGTTTAGATGGTTTAGGTAGTCTCTTTTATTAATCTTACTACCCCTGGCAGTCATTCTGAATGCAGGTTGCGGGTGAATAAAAATGACAATTGTTGGATATCCCCACTCTGGCTGGATTCCGATAGGAATTAAACATCACTGCAAAACAGGCGTTTCAGGCCACTGTATTAGGGTAACAATAAAACATTTCAGTGTTTACCATGATAATAGTCAATTTAACCCCGATCAGAGTAAATCTATTTACTATTAGGCTATGAGTCAGAATACATTTGTAATGACACTGGTATGAGTAAACATTATTCTAAACCAGGGGTCTTCAACCTTTTTTTGCACAGGAACCCTCTCCCAGGCAAACCTGCGACCCAGGGACTCCATCATACATTAACAAATGATCTTATTATCAGGTGAATGATAATGGCAAGGAGACATAATCAATATTTTGAAATGAATAGATTTGGTAGATAGTTTTTCATCATTTTGACCTTCCCACATAATTGGAAGAGGTGTAAACTCTAACATGGCCTATTAGCTAGAAAGGTAACTCCAAACACATTTTCACTGAGAACAAATCATCATCGAGTCCAGCTGTGGCCGCGAGTCCCATAGGGCGACGCACATTGGCCCAGCACCGTTCGGGGTGGGGGAGAGATAACCAGCAAGGTTTCCTTGTCTCATCGTGCTCTAGCGACTCCTTGTGGCGGGTCGGACACTTACAAGCTGGCTGAGGTCGACAGTAGAGTGAGCGCTTCCTCCGGCGCAATGGCACGGGAAACACTCTTTTCACATCGCCACTTTGATACAAGGTGATTTTCATAGCAGGTTCCCACATGAAAAAATACTATTTTATACTATGGTATAAATATGATAGTATTCACTTTAGTGTTTTTGTGGACATTACTGTAGTATTCACTGTAGTGTTTTTGCGGAAAGACTACAGTGAATACTGTAGTATGTACTGTAGTATTTACAGTTAACTATAAAATAAAGAATGTAGTTAAAGAATCAAAACTGGATGGTTTTCAGAGATAGATGGGAGGGGTTGAGGGTAGCTGAAGGATGGGACTAAAAACAACAAAAGATATCTATTGTAAAATATACTGTGTCTGTAAAAATTTATATATTTACAAGTGTTGTTGTCCATTAGTTTACTCCATTTTGGGAAGGGGTGGTAGGGTAAGGGAAAATAATAAAGGAAAATATATCTATATATATTTTATAGGTCCGGTCACACACATTTCCTAGGTGGCAAAGGTTCGGATTGATATTGTCTTTATTGGGCCCTCCCACCACCTCGCGACCCATGCGACCCCAAACTGTTCACATTCCACTTGTTGGTGGAAAGAACATTTTGCAGTTTTTAAGCAAAATTCCTACAATTTTACACATTTTGCCATGTGGCGGTGAGAACATTTTGCAGTTTTAAAGTTAATTTCCTCAAATTCTACACATTTTGACGTCTTATGTGTGTTTATATGATACCTGACAGAGTCAACGAAATCAATGTGGGCCCCTTGGGATCGAGGCCCCCATGGGCACATAATCCGGCAATGATAGCTACAAGATTTAGATAGCTGGTTAGCCTAACTTACATACCTGTAATATACTATAGTATTTACCTTAGCGTTTTTGCAAACATTACTGTAGTATTTACTATAGTGTTTTTGTTTTATTATCTTTGACATAGAAGTGGAGGCTTCTCCTTCAGGATACCGTCTGGAGAAAAACTAAAGAGCACATTTTCTGTAACCTATAGGTAAGACTGGGTCTGAACATATAGTTCAGCACTTCTGCTCTTTCCTATAACCTGTAGGGAACACAATATATAGTCTATACTTGGCATGTAGGGTTTCTCACATATGGGTGGCTCAAATTGCGATATGGGGAGGGGAATGGGCAGATTAAATACAGTAGTATTTACTATGGTAAAAAAAAAAAATGCGGACTTGTCACACCCTGAACATAGTAAGCTGTTTTTTCTCTGTGTTGGTTGGGGCGTGATGGTGACTTGGGTGGGTTATCTAGGTGAATTTGTATGTCTACGGTGGCCTGATATGGTTCCCAATCAGAGGCAGCTGTTTATCGTTGTCTCTGATTGGTGATCGTATTTAGGCAGCCATTTCCCTTTTGTGTTTGTGGGATCTTGACTATGTTTAGTTGCCTGTCAGCACTATTTTGTATAGCTTCATGTTTCGTTTGTTCCTTTTTTTGGTTTGTTCGGTGTTCATTCATTAAAGAGAATGTACGCATACTACGCTGCACCTTGGTCTCTCTCATACGACGTTTGTGACAGGACTGTAGTGTTTGTGCGGACATTACTGTAGTATTTACTAGTGGTTTTTGTGTGGATAATACTGTAGTATTTACGATAGCACTCTACAGTATACTACAACATTCTATAGTAAGTACTACACATTATCAAGGGATACTACAGTGTGTGGTATAGTATTCTACAGTATGCTACAGTTTACTATAGAATTATATAGCAAGAACTGTAGTATTTTTTTCATGTGTGTAAGGAGAGCATTTGAGCTAACCCTTACCCTAAACCTTTTTCTAACCTTAACCTCAGTCTCCTAACCTGCTATGTTAATTCTCCTAACCTGCTGCATAAGTTCTCCTAACTTGCTATGAAAAAGTAACTTCGGTTTTGAAGTGGTGTGAGAAGAGTTAAGCAAAGTGTGATAAGAAGCAGCACAGCTTGACATGTTTTGGAGGACGCGTGTCCCGATCTTCGACTCTCCCATTAACACGACTCAGGATATGACCCAGATGCAGACACAGAAGACGGGAGGTTCAATATACAGGGTAGTTTATTAAAACCACAGGAGGCAGGCAAAGGACAGGTCGAGGACAGGCAGAGGTTTGTAACCAGGTCCGAGTCTGATAGGTACAGGGGGGCAGGTAGGCTCAGGGTCAGGACAGGCAGAAGTTCGTAAACGAGGTCAGAGTCTGATAGGTACAGGATGGCAGGCAGGCTCGGGGTCAGGACAGGCAGAAGTTCGTAAACGAGGTCAGAGTCTGAAAGGTACAGGATGGCAGGCAGGCTCAGGGTCAGGACAGGCAGAAGTTCGTAAACGAGGTCAGAGTCTGAAAGGTACAGGATGGCAGGCAGGCTCGGGGTCAGGACAGGCAGAAGTTCGTAAACGAGGTCAGAGTCTGATAGGTACAGGATGGCAGGCAGGCTCGGGGTCAGGACAGGCAGAAGTTCGTAAACGAGGTCAGAGTCTGAAAGGTACAGGATGGCAGGCAGGCTCGGGGTCAGGACAGGCAGAAGTTCGTAAACGAGGTCAGAGTCTGAAAGGTACAGGATGGCAGGCAGGCTCGGGGTCAGGACAGGCAGAAGTTCGTAAACGAGGTCAGAGTCTGATAGGTACAGGATGGCAGGCAGGCTCGGGGTCAGGACAGGCAGAAGTTCGTAAACGAGGTCAGAGTCTGATAGGTACAGGATGGCAGGCAGGCTCGGGGTCAGGACAGGCAGAAGTTCGTAAACGAGGTCAGAGTCTGATAGGTACAGGATGGCAGGCAGGCTCGGGGTCAGGACAGGCAGAAGTTCGTAAACGAGGTCAGAGTCTGATAGGTACAGGATGGCAGGCAGGCTCGGGGTTAGGGCAGGCAGAAGTTCGTAAACGAGGTCAGAGTCTGAAAGGTACAGGATGGCAGGCAGGCTCGGGGTCAGGACAGGCAGAAGTTTGTAAACAAGGTCAGAGTCTGATAGGTACATGATGGCAGGCAGGCTCGGGGTCAGGACAGGCAAAAATTAGTAAACGAGGTCAGAGTCTGATAGGTACAAGATGGCAGGCAGGCTCGGGGTCAGGACAGGCAGAATAGGTTGGAAGCACTAGTAAGGGACTAGAGAGAACAGGAGTATGGGAAAAAACACGCTGGTAGGCTTGACGAGATAAGACGAACTAGCAACAGACAAACAGAAAACACAGGTATAAACGCACAGGAGATAATGGGGAAAATGGGCGACACCTGGAGGGGGGTGGATACAAGCACAAGACAGGTGAAACAGATCAGGGTGTGACACCCATGCCCGTTGGGAGTTGCTGTGATGAGACGGATTGGATACCACGGAATTGGGAGAAAAAGTGGTCAAATTGGGGAAAATAAATACATACAAATAATTAATGTACCACCAACTGTAGACGTGTTAAATCCTTTCTTCTCTCAAGCTGGATCCAATAGAGGCATTTTTAGCTTGTCTCCACATTCTACCAATTAAAATGTCTCCACAAAATGAGCTGCCACTGCTTGAGTCACTGTTGTTTTCCACCTACTATTATAGGCAACTCTCTGTCTCACTGCTGGCTCTCAATAAGACATCACCCTCATGTGGCCTTGTCCCCATAGCAGCCTTTCACTGTTATGTTATGTTCTGTGTTCATTGGTAATGGATGGCAATACTTAAACTCCTCTTGAAATGGTATTCTAATCCAATAAAATTGTATTACCCTTACGAAAAAAGATTGCAGTTAGAGTGCAGTATAACTGCAGTACACTGTAGTAAAAACTGTAGTTAGTGTGTAGTATAAGTCCAGTATGCTGCAAATACTGCATCAAAAATAACCCTGGTCAGCATGACCGGTTTGGCGATGGGTCAGTCATGGTGTGGGGTGGCATTTCTTTGTGGGGCCGCACAGCCCTCCATGTGCTCGCCAGAGGTAGCCTGACTGCCATTAGGTACCGAGATGAGATCCTCAGACCCCTTGTGAGACCATATGCTGACACATGCACATTTGTGGCCTGCTGGAGGTCATTTTGCAGGGCGCTGGCAGTGCACCTCCTTGCACAAAGGCGGAGGTAGCGGTCCTGCTGCTGGGTTGTTGCCCTCCTACGGCCTCCTCCACGTCTCCTGATGTACTGGCCTGTCTCCTGGTAGCGCCTCCATGCTCTGGACACTACGCTGACAGACACAGCAAACCTTTTTGCCACAGCTCGCATTGATGTGCCATCCTGGATGAACTGCACTACCTGAGCCACTTGTGTGGGTTGTAGACTCCGTCTCATGTTACCACTAGAGTGAAAGCACCGCCAGCATTCAAAAGTGACCAAAACATCAGCCAGGAAGCATAGGAAGAGAAGTGGTCTGTGGTCACCACCTGCAGAACCATTCCTTTATTGGGGGTGTCTTGTTAATTGCCTAGAATTTCCACCTTTTGTCTATTCCATTTGCACAACAGCATGTGAAATGTATTGTCAATCAGTGTTGCTTCCTAAGTGGACAGTTTGATTTCACAGAAGTGTGATTGACTTGGAGTTACATTGTGTTGTTTAAGTGTTCCCTTTATTTTTTTGAGCAGTGTATTTCCACACTATGAGGTTGGGAATAATACTGTTAAATTGTGAAAAGTATAATAAT
Source organism: Salvelinus namaycush (assembly GCF_016432855.1). Taxonomy (NCBI): domain Eukaryota; kingdom Metazoa; phylum Chordata; class Actinopteri; order Salmoniformes; family Salmonidae; genus Salvelinus; species Salvelinus namaycush. The sequence continues at coordinate 18,244,653 of NC_052316.1, forward strand.
GCCCTTTTAGTGTATGAGCTGTTTGAAAAGACTGCCTGAAATTTCAGCCTGTTTACCAGGCAGTGAATTAGTTACTAGACCAATAAGAAAGAGAGTTCCGAACCCCTCTGCCGATAACAGATCGTTTAAAGTTTCCCCCTCCCCACTCAGGCCACTCCAAGACAGTCCTAGCAAAATTATTGCTTGAGAAATTGCTCTTTGCTAACATGCTGACCAGACCGGACACGTCGCGTGCGCGAGCGTCGCAAAATAAATTTAGAAGTCCATGTTATTCAATTATTGCACCCACACTGCTTGCGCGTGCCAACGAGCGTCTGCGACGCCAAGGGCTAAAATAGATGGCGTTCCTATTTCTGATGCAGATCGCGCTGCAAGTCCTGCCTCTCCCATCTCCTCATTGGTTTATAGAAGCAGTAACCCACGTGCCATCTCCTCATTGGATTATAGAAGCAGGTACCCACGTGCCATCTCCTCGTTGGTTATACCCACGTGGGTGATAGAAAGACGAACTGTTTTGCCGGTAGTCGTGGTAATACAATGAAAGTTTAGATGCGTTCACCCTATAATTTAAACGATGAAAAAGCCTGGAAGGAGGAGAGATGACTAGAAAGGATTCGGTTGGCCGTTTTATATGTGAATTAATTGTCAGAGTAGAGATCCTGTGCATTTCAGGTAAAATAACAACTCAATGTTTACATCCCAGGACAAATTAGCTAGCAACAGCAAGCTAGCTAAATAGGACAAATTAACGTTAGCTAGCAAGCGCAAGCTAACTAGCTAGATTACCATACATGTTTAATGCTTTTCGACCTGTCCCCAAATTAATGTCATTGGTTCAGAGTTTGTTTTGATATTTTAACCTGCGTGTCGTGATCGCGTTTGGTGTGGGGGGGCAAAATAAATTTATGCACGATTGCGCACGATGGCGGGCGCGCACAGCCGGTTTGGGCAAGGTGTAAAGAAGCTATTTTTGTTTCTTTTTGACCATTTTAGTTGAAATAATTTTAGATAAAAAAAAAAAGCCTCATTGGACCTTTAAACTATTTGTCATAGAACTCCTGTCACGCTCGCTATCCTCAAACTCCCTGTCATAAATCGACCAAGGCATGTAGTTCCACATCTTTTAATGAAAGTGAAACCGAAACAACCAAAAAACAAACAGGTAAACAGTAAAGAACGTGACGCAACCAAGGTGCACACAAACACACACGGAAAATAATTACCCTGGATCATCACTGGAGGCTTCGGGCCATGGATCATCACTGGAGGCTTCGGGCCATGGATCATCACTCGAGGCTTCGGGCCATGGATCATGACTGGAGGCTTCATGCCATGGATCATCACTGGAGGCTTTGTGCGTGGAGCAGGCACAGGACGTACCAGGCTGGAGACACGCACTGGAGGCCGGGTGCATGGAGCTGGCACAGGATATACTGGACCGTGGAGGCACACTGAAGGTCTGGAGCGTAGAGCTGGCACAACGCATCCTGGACAAAGGACCACCTTCGCATGGCACGTGCGGGGAGCTGGCACAGGACGCACTGGGCTGTGAAGGCGCACCGGAGATACAGAGCGTAGAGCCGGCGCAGGATATCCTGGACCGAGGAAGCGACCTGGAGACCAGGCGCGCTGAGCCGGCACCACCCATCCTGGACAGATGCCCACTTTTGCATGGCAAGTGCGGGGAGCTGGCACAGCACTCACCGGGCTGTGGATGCGCACTGGAGACACAGTGCGTATCACCGCAAAACATGGTACCTGCTCGGTCACACGCTCCCCACGGTGAGTACGGGGAGTTGGCTCCGGCAAAAAAGAAATTGGGGCTGCCTCTCGGGCTTCCGTTGTGGTCGCGAACCCCGGTGTCGTCGTTGTTCCTCCCTCGCTGCCTCCGTCTACTCCCATGGAAGGCGATCCCTTCCGGCCTGGATCTCCTCGCACGTCCAGGATCCCTTACCGTCCAAGATATCCTCCCATGTCCAGGATGTCTGCTCCTCCTGGCCACGCTGCTTGGTCCGTTTGTGGTGGGATCTTCTGTTACGCTCGTCGATGGAAGGATTGGACCAAGGTGCAGCGTTGTAGGCGTACATTTTAATTTATTAAATGAACACCCGTAAAAAAAACAAATACGAAACGTAACGTCTAGTAGGGCTAAACAGCACAGTACCAAAACAAGATCCCACAAACTACAGGTGGAAAAAGGCTACCTAAGTATGATCCCCAATCAGAGACAACGATAGACTGATTGGGAACCATACCCGGCCAACAAAGAAATAGAAAACATAGATTGCCCACCCTAGTCACACCCTGACCTAACCAAATAGAGAATAAAAGGGATCTCTAAGGTTAGGGCGTGACAGCCATACTCAACAGACAGAACACAGTCCGGATCCGGACCCAGAACGAGGTCAATACGGACCACGGGTCCAGACTTAATCAAAAAAAAAATTATAATAATTCAGGCTTTCTGTCACACCCTGATCTGTTTCACCTGTCTTTGTGCTTGTCTCCACCCCTCTCCAGTTGTCGACCATCTTCCTCATTATCCCCAGTGTATTTATATGTGTGTTCTCTGTTTGTCAGTTGCCAGTTCGTTGTGTTTCGTCAAGCCTACCAGCATTTATCCCATGCGCCTGTCTTGCTCTAGTTCCTGTTTTTCCCGGTTTTGACCATTCTGCCTGCCCTGACCCTGAGCATTGCCTGCCATTTTGTACCTTGTCACACCACCCTGGATTACTGACCTCTGCCTGCCCTTGACTTGTCGTTTGCCTGCCCCCCCCCCCCTGTTTTTGTAATAAACTTTTGTTACTTTGAAACTGTCTGCATCTGGGTCTTCTCCTGGGCCTTGACACGTTCAATTTAATGTGGTTGAGGGTTGTAATAGTAGAACGCTCAAGGTGCAATTTTGAAATTCGGTAGTGCATGGGCAGTTTTCCTCTTGTTATGTCATTCACTGACAGATTAGAGAGATGTTTATAACCTGTCAGAAATGTCCAGTTGATGAGCCCATGTTCAAATACAATACAATTTTACACATGGTTAGCAGATGTTATTGCGAGTGTAGAAAAATGCTTGTGCTTCTATTTCCGACAGTGCAACAATATCTAACAAGTAATATCTAACAATTCCACAACAAATACCTAATACACACAGATCTAAGCATCTTAGCATAGGCTAAGATGCAATAGATAGTATAGAATACAGTATATACATTTGAGATGAGTAATGCAAGATAATGTAAACATTATTAAAGTGACTAGTGTTCCATTTATTAAAGTGGCCAATGATTTCAAGTCTGTATGTAGGCAGCAGCCTCTCTGTGTAGTGATGGCTGTTTAACAGTCTGATGGCATTGAGATAGAAGCTGTTTTTCAGTCTCTCGGTCCGAGCATTGATGCACCTGTACTGACCTCGTCCTTCTGGATGGTAACGGGGTGAACTGGCTCGGGTGGTTGTTGTCCTTGATGATCTTTTTGGCCTTCCTGTGACATCGGGTGCTGTAGGTGTCCTGGAGGGCAGGTAGTTTGCCCCCGGTGATGCGTTGTGCGGACCTCACCACTCTCTGGAGAGCCCTGCGGTTGTGGGTAGTGCAGTTTCCATATCAGGCGGTGATACAGCCCGACAGGATGCTCTCAATTGTGGATCTCCAATTGTGGATAAAGGTTTGGGAGGGTTTTAGGTGACAAGCAAAATTTCTTCAGCCTCCTGAGGTTGAAGAGGTGCTGTTGCGCCTTCTTCACCACACTGTCTGTGTGGGTGGACCATTTCAGTTTGTCAGGGATGTGTACGCTGAGGAACTTAAAACTTTCCACCTTCTCCACTGCTGTCCCATCGATGTGGATAGGGGGGTGCTCCCTCTGCTGTTTCCTGAAGTCCACTATCATCTCCTTTGTTTTGTTGATGTTGAGTGAGAGGTTATTTTCCTGACACCACACTCTGAGAGCCCTCACCTCCTCCCTGTAGGCTGTCTCGTTGTTGTTGATAATCAAGCTACCACTATTGTGTCATCTGCAAACTTGATGATTGAGTTGGAGGCTTAATGGCCACGCAGATATGGGTGAACAGGGAGTACAGGAGGGTGCTGGGAACAACCATCTCAGACACACAGAGGTAAGCAGACGTTCAGCACCTGAGCCCTGAGAGCCCGTGAGAGCCAAGTGTGACAGACATCCAGGGATACAGCAGCGAGCCCTGTTTCGATATGGGATTATGTAATTTCACAGGGAAGGATACACAGGTTACAGCATGGGATAACACCTAATTTGTTGAGCCCACATGGTGATGAGCAGATGTGTTTATATATAGAATAATGTACACAAACATCACATGAATGATATACTGATGATATACATTATGGGAATAATACATGTGTAATATCTCATCCTGTGGGGACATGATGTATGTCTCTGCCAAATGGGTGAAAAGGAGCACGTACCCAACTAGATTTTATCATGTATATGTAACGGCATTCAAGAGAAGAAGATGAGGACCAAAGTGCAGCGTGGTGCATGTTCATATTTAATTTAATAGCAACCGAACACTAAATACGAAAATGACAAAAAGAATAACCGAAACAGTTCTGTCTGGTAAGATACGAAACAAAAAACAAGTACCCACAAACACTGGTTGGAACAGGCTACCTAAGTATGGCTCCCAATCAGAGACAACGATAGACAGCTGCCTCTGATTGGGAACCACACCAGGCCAAACACATAGAAAAACAACAACATAGAAAAAATAACATAGACTGCCCACCCTAGTCACACCCTGGCCTAACCAAAATAGAGAATAAAAAGCGTCTCTATAGCCAGGGCGTGACAGTAGATGTGTTTATCTTTAATTAAGTCACACTATATTTAGATTGGCTTTATGGAGAATTGTCTTTTGGGGCAAGAGAGGTGAGATGAATGACATGCGGGTACATTCTGTAACGGCAGCCTTCCCTCTTTTTTTTTCTTTTTCTCTTTTTTCTTTATTTATCCCATTTTCTCCCCAATTTTCATGGTATCCAATCGCTAGTAATTACTATCTTGTCTCATCGCTACAACTCCCATACGGGCTTGGGAGACACGAAGGTCGAAAGCCACGCGTCCTCCGAAGCACAACCCAACCAAGCCGCACTGCTTCTTAACATAGCGCGCCTCCAACCCAGAAGCCAGCCGCACCAATGTGTCGGAGGAAACACCGTGTACCTGGCCCCCTTGGTTAGCGCGCACTGCGCCCGGCCTGCCACAGGAGTCGCTGGAGCGCGATGAGACAAGGATATCCCTACCGGCCAAACCCTCCCTAACCCGGACGACGCTATGCCAATTGTGCGTCGCCCCACGGACCTCCCGGTCGCCGGCTGCGACAGAGCCTGGGCGCGAACCCAGAGACTCTGGTGGCGCAGCTAGCACTGCGATGCAGTGCCCTAGACCACTGCGCCACCCGGGAGGCCAGCCTTCCCTCTCTTTACTAGAAGAGGGGGTGTAGCAGGGATCAGACCAACACGCAGCGTAGCCAGTGCTCAACATGTTTAATTAAACGAATAAACAGTGAACACTACAAATACAAAATAACAAAATGTGGCAAACCGATACAGTCCTAGCTGGTGCATAGAAAACACAAAGACAGGAAACAACCACCCACAAAATCCCAACACAAAACAAGCCACCTATATATGATTCTCAATCAGGGACAACGATTGACAGCTGCCTCTGATTGAGAACCATATTAGGCCGAACACAGAAACAGACAAACTAGACACACAACATAGAATGCCCACCCAGCTCACGTCCTGACCAACACTAAAACAAGCAAAACACATAAGAACTATGGTCAGGACGTGACACATTCATTGAACGCAATCATTTAAATACACAAACTCAGCACTTAGTCAATATTCAGTTAGGTAGTGATCTGTCTAAAAATATCTGAACTTTAACAACTTGCATAAAATCGAAAGTCCACGGTATGACTTGTTTCTATAACATATTGCTTAACACATAATAGTCAATCCCAGTGGGTTGTGGTGCAATATATCACATTGCCCTGAATTTAACAGGAAATGCCCCTGCACAGAATCACAAACCCCACAACTCAGTAGCCAAAAGCATGGTTGATTTTACTAGCTACTTCCATTCATATTTGGCTAATTCCATGTAGCAAAGGCCTGGATCACATCTACTGGGTTTCTATTGGGCTGGTGCAGTGGGCCTGTTCCAGTTTCAGTCAGAGTGAGTGAGGGACCACATGAGGCACCAGGAGGCCTGGGTCTACTGCACTCTGCACAGCCACCTGGGCTCCCCTGGAAAATACAAGGTCCCTTCCTGTGACCGAAATCTGGAGGGGAGAGAGGAAAACAAGCAACAACAAAAAAAGGAAAATCTGAGTGTGTTGGCTGCAGAGTGGAGGGCAGTTCAGTTCCCATGCTCTGGCACCCCAGGGGAAAAGAAGAACGACTTGGAGAGAGGATGAGAGGCATATAGAGAGAGACAATACATTTGGGAAACAAAACACAAAGGAAAATGGAAGTTAAAGTGGTAGAAATGGAAGAATAGAAAAAGGTAGAGGATGGATTAGTGGAAGAGTAGAGTAACCTAATACAGTTATTGTTTTTCCTCGTTAAAGTGATGATGAATGGAGCCATAGAGGATAGTTATCATAGGTTTCCATGTGGCTGTCCTGAGGCAGACATTGTGGCTAGTGTTACGGAGAGACCGGGAAGACAATAACAGTAGTATATATCAATAACAGTAGTATATATTCAACATGAGACACTACAAACTCACCAAGAAGAGATATCTGAGAGAGCAAAGTAGTTTGCAGTTTAAATTAAGCATGACCAGTTCCCAGGATAGAGAAAATATTGTACACTAAAATATTGTACACATCTAGGCCCGCTGAGTGTGGACAAAAGGCTTGATACACGATGCTCTCTCAATAGAGAGACAAATACTGTACTTCGTAGATAAAGATGAGTTAGAAAACGATGGCATTTAGGTGAAAATGATCTTCATCAGTCAGAGAAAGACACTGTACTTAAGAGTTTAGTTCAACATCATAACACTGACTTTATCATCACCCGATCTGACCTCATCCATTCCCCAGCCGAGCCATGATTACCCATGATTATTTTCATTCATCTGTTTTTGTTATCATTCATTCTGCGTATTAAGGATGTGAAATATTGCTGACTAAAGAGATTCACTAGGACTAATATTTGGGCCCCTTTGGGTCCACAGAACTGGGTTTGTCCAGTCAGAAGAGACACCCCTGACCTACAAGATCTTCATGGGTCCAGAGAGGGGTTAGATATCAAGATGAGGGACAGGAAGACTCAGCTCATTTATGCGTGTCTTTGTGGATTTATTGGTTTTAGTAGACAACAGAAAACAGTGAGTGAAAGGACATTACCATATTTCTACATAGTTGTTCTTTATTGTCCAGCTCTTGTGCCAAGTTGGATTCACACTGAATGGATACGCTGTGGAAGAGACAACTGGGTGAGAACTACTAGGTAGCAGCCAGCAGAACCCCCTAATTGGGCTCAGGATGCCAGTATCAAGATGTAATAGTTTAGTTAATGATTTTTCTGAATTGCACGAATGCAAGGAAAATGTAACAAATAAAACAAATGTATGTGAATACATTAGATCACTCTCTAATTAATAATGTTTATATGCAAGAACGGATATAATCATAGTTTTCTTCCAACAAACCTCCCTGTGTGGCGATGACTGTACATGGAAAATATCAAATAAAATGTTATTCGTCACATGCTTTGTAAACAAAAGGTGTAGACTAACAGTGAAATGCTTACTTACGGCCCTTCCCAACAAAGCGGAGAGAAAGAAAATAGAGAAATAATAGAAAAGTAAAACACGTAATAATAAATAACAATAAGTAAAGATAACGAGGCTATATTCACGGGGGACCAGTACCGAGTTCATGGGTACGAGGTAATTGAGGTCTTACTCACATCGGCTACAGAGAGTGTGATCATACAGTCGTCTATAACAGCTGATGCTCTTACGCATGGTTCGGTGTTGTTTGCCTCTAAGCGAGCATAGAAGGCATTTAGCTCATCTGGTAGGCTCGCATCACTGGGAAGCTCGCAGCTGGGTTTCCTTTAGAAAAAATGGCGCCGATAGATAGAGCAGCTGTGCTTCTAGCCTCTAGGTAACTTTGCAGTATTTCGTTTTTTTATATGTTATTTCTTACATTATTAGCCCAGAAAAATGTTTGTGTTGTTACATACAGCCGGGAAGAACTTTTGGATATCAGAGCAGTGGTAACTCACCAGGATTACCAGCATTATGACCAGGAATACAACTTTCCCAAATCAGATCCTTTGTTCGTACCCCCCAGGGCAATTGAACTGATTCCAGAGGCTGATCCAAAACATATTCGAGTGGACTTCTAGTCTGACTCAGGAGGCGCACACACCACCCACCACTTCCGAGTATATTACTCGCTAATGTTCAGTCTCTGGATAATAAAGTTGATGAGCTCAAGGCGAGGATTTCCTTCCAGAGAGACATCAGGGATTGTAACATACTCTGTTTCACGGAAACATTGCTCTCTCGGGATATACTGTCTGAGTCCATACAGCCAGTGGGGTTCTCAGTTCATTGCGCAGACAGGAATAAATATCTATCTGGGATGAAGAAGGATGGGGGTGTATGTTTCATGATTAGCTACTCATGGTGTGATTGTGATAACATACAGGAACTCAAGTCCTTTTGTCACCCGATCTAGAATACCTCACAATCAAATGCCGACCGTATTACCTTCCAAGAGAATTTTCTTTAGTTATAGTCACAGCCGTGTATATTCCCCCTCAAGCCGATACCACGATGGCCCTCAAAGAACTTCACTGGACTTTATGCCAACTGGAAACCACATATCCTGAGGCCGCATTTATTGTAGCTGGGGATTTTAACAATAACAATTTGAGGAAAACGCTACCGAAGTTCTATCAACATATTGACTGTGGTACTCGTGCTGCTAAAACACTCAACCACTGCTACTCCAACTTCCGGGATGCCTACAAGGCCCTCCCCCGCCCTCCCTTTGGCAAATCTGACCACGACTCCATTTTTCTCCTCCCTTCCTATAGGCAGAAACTCAAACAGGAAGTACCTGTGCTAAGGACTATTCAAGGCTGGTCTGACCAATCGGAATCCACATTTCAAGACTGTTTTGATCATAGGGACTGGGATATGATCCAGGTAGCCTCAGAGAATAATATTGATGTATACGCTGATTTGGTGAGTGAGTTTATAAGGAAGTGTATAGGAGATATTGTACCCACTGTGACTATTAAAACGTACCCTAACCGGAAAACGTAGATAGATGGCGGCATTCCCGTAAAACTGAAAGTGCGAACCACTGCAATTAACCATGGAAATGTGACTACCGAATACAAACAGTGTAGTTATTCCCTCCGTAAGGCAATCAAACAGGCAATACGTCAGTATAGAGACAAAGTGGATTCGCAATTCAACGGCTCAGACACAAGACGTATGTGCCAGGGTCTACAGACAATCATGGACTACAATGGGAAAACCAGCCACGTTGCAGACACCAACGTCTTGCTTCCGGACAAGCTAAACACCTTCTTCGCCTGCTTTGAGGATAACACAGTGCCACCGACGCGGCCCGCTACCAAGGACTGTGGGCTTTCAATCTCCGTGGCCGACATGAGTAAGACATTTAAGCGTGTTAACCCTCGCAAGGCTAACGGCCCAGACAGCATCCCTAGCCGTATCCTCACAGCATGCGCAGACCAGCTGGCCGCAGTGTTTACGGACATGTTCAATCTTTCCCTATCTCAGTCTGCTCTCCCCACATGCTTCAAGATGTCCACCATTGTTCCTGTACCCAAGAAAGCAAAGGTAACTGAACTAAATGACTATCGCCCCGCAGCACTCACTTCTGTCATCATGAAGTGCTTTGAGAGGCTAGTCAAGGATCATATGAGGGGCCCCAGTGTTGACACCCTAGACCCACTTCAATTTGCTTACCACCCCAATTGATCCACAGACGATGCAATTGCCATCACATTGCACACTGCACACTGCCCTATCCCATCTGGACAAGAGGAATACCTATGTAAGAATACTGTTCATCGACTATAGCTCAGCATTCAACGCCATAGTATCCTCCAAGCTCATCATTAAGCTCAAGGCCCTGGGTCTCAACCCCGCCTTGTGCAACTGGGTCCTGGACTTCCTGACGGGCCGCCCCCAGGTGATGAAGGTAGGAAACAACACCTCCACTTCGCTGATCCTCAACACTGGGGCCCCACAAGGGTGCGTGCTCACAGCACCCGATGTCACAGGAAGGCCAAAAAGATCATCAAGGACAACAACCACCCGAGCCAGTGCCTGTTCATCCCGCTATCATCCAGAAGGCGAGGTCAGTATAGGTGCATCAAAGCTGGGACTGAAAGAATGAAAACAGCTTCTATCTTAATGCCATCAGACTGTTAAACAGCCATCACTAGCATAATAGAGCCTACTGCCCTATATACATAGACTTGAAATCACTGGCCACTTTAACATTGGAACACAAGTCACTTTAATAATGTTTACATATTTTGCATTACTCATCTCATATGTATATACTGTATTCTATTCTATTCAATTGTTTCTTAGTCTATGCCGCTTTGACATATCTCGTCCAAATATTTATATATTCTTAATTCCATTCATTTACTTTAGATGTGTGTGTATTGTGTGTATTGTTGTGAAATTGTTAGATATTACTTGTTAGATATTATTGCACTACTGAAGCTAGAAATACAAGCATTTCGCTACACCCGCAATAACATCTGCTTAACACATGTATGTGACCAATCAAATTTGATTTGATTTGATCTATGATGGTTTGCAAGCCCTGCCACATCCAATGAGCGTCAAAGCCGGTGTAGTAGGATTCGATCTTAGTCCTGTATTGACGCTTTGTCTGTTTCATGGTTCATCAGAGGGCGTATTGTGATTTTTATAAGCGTCCAGGATAGTGTCCCGCTCCTTGAAAGCGGTAGCTCTAGCCTTTAGCTCAGTGTGGATGTTGCCTGTAAATTCATGGCTTCTGGTTGGGATATGTATATACGATCACTGTCTGGACGAGGTCATCGATGCACTTAATAATGAAGCCGGTGACTGATGTGGTAAACTCCTCAATGACATCGGATGAGTCCCGAAACATATTCCAGTCTGAGCTAGAAAAACAGTCCTGTAGGTTAGCATCCGATTCATGGTACCACTGTTACTTCCTGTGTTAGTTTTTGCTTGTAAGCCGAAATCAGGAGGATATATTTATGGTCCGATTTGCCAAATGGAGGTATGAGGGAGAGCTTTGTACGCATATCTGTGTGTGGAGTAAAGGTGATCTAGAGGTTTTTCACCTCTTTTGCACCGGTAACATGCTGGTAGAAATGAGGTCAAATGGATTTCAGGTTTCCTGCATTAAAACCCCTAGGAGCGCTGTCTCTGGTTGAGAATTGTTTTGTTCACTTATGGCCTTATACAGCTTGTTGAGTGTGGTCTTAGTACAGGCATCGGTTTGTGGTGGTAAATAGACAGCTACGAAAAATATAGATGAAATCTCTCTTGACAAATAGTATGGTCAACACAGCTTATTGTGAGGTATTCTAACTCAGGCGAGCAGAACCTCGAGACTTCCTTAATATTAGAGATTGCGCACCAGCTGTTGTTAACAAAGAGACACACACCACCCCCCTTGAGCTTACCGGACGCTGCCATTCTGTCCTGCCGATGCATAGCAAAACCAGCTAGTTGTATATTATCCATGTCCTTGTTCAGCCAAGTTTCCGAGAAACATAGGATATTACAGTACTTCAGGTCCTGTGGATAGGACAGTCTCGAATGGAGCTTGTCCAGTTCGTTCTCCAGTGATTGTATATTCGCAAATAGAACAGAGGGTGGAAGCGGTTTATTTCCTCGCCGCCGTAGTTTCATCAGGGTGCCTGCACGTCGGCCTCTATATCGCCGTCTCTTTCTCTTCCGAGTGTCGGGGATTAGGCCTCCGACTTGCTGAGATAGAAATCTTCATCCAAATTGAGTTTAGTGATCACTGTTCCGATGTCCAGAGGCTATTTTCAGTCATAGGAAACGATGGTGAAAACAATATGTATAAAAAAAGTTACGATCAGTGCAAAAAAACGGAAAATAACATAATTGCTCAGGATCCCGTAAAACGGACGCAATACATTCCAGCGCCATTCTAAGGTTAGGATTGAGGGTTAGGGTTGACCCAGGATGGGGGAAGGAAGCTAGGGTTAGGGTTGACCCGGGATGGGGGAATGAAGCTAGGGTTAGGGCTAAGGGAAGGGTTACTGCTGTGAGCACATTATTTATTTATCTCTCACATTCACTGCTGTGTGTATGATGACCATGAACAAAGCCCTGTGCCTAATGAAGACTATCCTCTATCAGCTGTAATATACTGTCTCCTTGTGGGAAACCTTTATAACTGCAGTATTAATCATATTATAATGAATGGGTATTCTGCTTTTTGCATGGATTTGAAAACTTGTGCTGCTGTACTTAATTTGCTTTTATACTTTGGTTCTAAACATCACAAATAATACTTTACAGATATAAAACAAGCAATCGAATAATTCAGTGTTTTGTATAGTGTTCCATACACCAAACTGATATCTACTAATTGGACAGTATTATAAACAATGGTTTAGCCTACTAATAATATTTCACGTCAGATGGAAATTCAAGTTTCCATTTTCAATAAAATAAGGTTCTACCGAGATTTGAACTCGGATCGCTGGATTCAAAGTCCAGAGTGCTAACCATTACACCATAGAACCTTGCTGCGCATGTCTATCGAAATGAAGAAATATAAACATGATCGATGACAGTATTGATTAAATGTGAATATGATATAGATGTAAAATTCTATTTCGGATGATTATATTTGCTTATCCCATAGTCAGACCCAGCCAACCAATATTTACCGGTGTCTAGTAGCTGACAAATCATTTAATCACCATTTGAATGCAATTGCAATGCCACAAATGAACAGGAGGCGGCAACCTGTGCTCATCATCAAAAACAGAATTCCTTTCAAAGAAAGCCCATGTGGTGTCCAAGGTGAAAACAGAATGATTTGGGAGCTATGACAAATGGTAATGCAATGAAATGTTATATCTTAAAATGTGTTTTAATCTGTTTGTTACTGTAGCTAGTAGACAAAATAAATATTAAATGTAGCCTATGTGCATAAATAAAGAGATACTGTATGTCAATGGCCATTTCAATTGGTTTGACAAATATAAGCCTAAAACCATCATGTATGGGAATGGCCATGAACAGGTTTTTCTAGGTGTATGAAAGGAACAGGTCCCACTCTAAGCCTACTACCGTGTGTAATGAATGACAGAGCAGGGGGAAGCTGATGTCATTTGCAAGTCAATGTTATCCTCCTCCTGCAGAGTGTTTTAGAATGCAATATGAATTGCTCATGCCAAGGTACTGTTTCGCACTGGACTGTATTAAGCTACAATGTGAAAAAATACACTGTTATCTTGTTCATACAGAGAACAAAAGAAACTGAGAATATTGCCATCAAAGAGAGCAATACAGTATGCCAGATATTGACAATGACCACTTCAAAGATCTTAATAGGCCAACATGTTCATAGTCATATTACATAAATATTGTGTTGTTAAGCTAAGGGAATCATATTTTTATGGTGACACGTGGTTTATTCCAAAGAGAAAATGTGTAGGTTGTTTTTGGTTGAGCAATGTCTTCTGTTTGTGTTCGCATCAACAAAAAACAATGAACAAATATATAAAAAAGTCAACATTCTATCACTCTTACATACCATTAGACTTTATGTAACTAAGTCATTGATGCAGATGTGGTTTACTGTTTCAATTGGTAGTGTAGTATGGACATACAGTACAGCATCATACTGCATCAGGAATGTGAGGGACTGTTGAGTGGGGATTGCAACATGAAAGGAGAGCAATGGAATTCCTAAGATCCCAGATACACATGGGTGTTAATGTGCCCGAGTCTGTGTCAGGTGTGTGTGTGTTTTGTGATTTTGTGTGTGTTTTGTGATTTGTGTTAATGAGTGCATGAATGTGTGTCTCTGTATGTGTGTGTCAGCATGAACATATATGTGTGTGTGTGTGTGTGTGTGTGTGTGTGTGTGTGTGTGTGTGTGTGTGTGTGTGTGTGTGTGTGTGTGTGTGTGTGTGTGTGTGTGTGTGTGTGTGTGTGTGTGTGTGTGTGTAGCTACTGATGTGGGTAATTACCCCTTCTTTCCCCCCAGAGGTCAGGAGGAGAGAGAGGAGGGGGGATGGGAGGGATGGAGTGGGGGGTGGAGGGAATGGCGGGAGGGGGGCAGGTTCCCAGGGGAGGAGAGACCGATAAATCACTGTGCTGTCTCTGTGCTGACACCAGGCTTGTCTGCTGGGGGGAGGCTCACAACAACACTGTGGCCTTGTCTCTCTGTCACTCACCCCCATGCTGGGCAGGAGCCATCCCCATGCTGCCCTAATATAGGAGAGGGAGGGGTGGCGGGCATTGGGTACCCAGCACCCATTGGTTCAATATGATATCTCATTTTATAATTTGTATTTTTGAGATTAATTTGAGAGAGATATTCTAAAACAGCCTAGTTCGATGTTGAAAACGTGATATGAGCTTTTACATTTAACCTGTATTTAACTGTGAGCTACAGATGCAGTCAAATATATTGGCACCCTTGCATAATTCACTATTTCTTCTAAAATAAGTTAAAATTGAAAAATCTGTTGGTGTTTACACCTGTATTTGTTTTATTTACGACTGCACAGGACAAACAACAATTCAATCAAAACACTTCAAAGTAAAAAATCGCCTGGACTAAATTATAAATCATTTGAAATAATTTGGTTGGAGGCAATGAATCCCGTTTACTGTGTAATTTATCTAAACTGTGGCAAGTTGCATGTGCCTACAGGGTAAAATGGCCATTCATCCATTTGAAAATAAAAAACAGCACATTCTGCTCCATTGCAGTCCATTGTAAAGTGCAAGGGTGCCAATATATTTCACAGCATCTGTAGGTCATTTTATATATGTTTTTTCAGACAAAAAACTGGTTGTTGCATCTTCACAATTCCTCATATACAACCACTCCCTCTTGGTGTTCTTTTGGCTGCTGATATTTGCCTATAGGTAGTAGTAGTTTGCCTTGCTTTTATTGCTGAGTACAAGCCCTGCCAAATGCAGTTTTACAAGGATGCTGCAGGCAGTTTCTATTGCTTGAAGACAGGTGTGTGTGTGTGTGTGTGTGTGTGTGTGTGTGTGTGTGTGTGTGTGTGTGTGTGTGTGTGTGTGTGTGTGTGTGTGTGTGTGTGTGTGTGTGTGTGTGTGTGTGTGTTTAATATAAAAACAGTGCTGTTGAGTTGATTGTATAGCCTCGTATCTTTTCAACAGGACATTTTCCTAAAAACAAAAGAGCTTCTTCCATAACGATGGTGTGGTGACTGAGGACTGAGGACATGTGAAAGGAGGAGTGTGCTTTAGTGACCAGAGTGCACTGGGACCTGCAGGCCTCAATCAGACCCCAGTCAGTATCATCCCTCCCTGGGCTGACCTGCCAATAGCAATAATGTATGTCCTTCACTTATCACATTCTATCATCTATTATTATGCCTCCCCCAGAACAAAACAACTACCTATACACGCTGTTGCCCGTCCTACCCACTCACCTCCTACATGAAGCATCTCCAAGCAGCAGCCTGCAATACATTGCATTCCTTATGACTTTTTTTCTAATAAATGTGATCCTAGACCCTGGGAGGGAGACCAACAAGCTGCATTAAAATTCATGGGGGAAAAAATTGCAATAAAATATCTATCTCCCACCCTCCCTCTCTTTCTCTCCCTTTTTCACTCTCTTTTTTTTCTACCAGCCTTGCACACTCTCTTTCATTCAATCTCTAACTCTCCCACTGGCTCGTCTTTCTTAGCATCCCCCCTGCTGTCCTTCATCCCTAATTCTCTCTCTATTTCTCTCTCTCTCTCTCTTTCTCTATTTTCCACCTCTGGCAGGTTGTGATTTCCACTGTCAGAAAATTGCTTTTTCAATATCTGTCTCTCTAATTATGAGGCCTGCTAAAGGGGTCCTGCCACCAGAATACCAATAAATGTCTCTAGGATTTTTCCTCTTTTAAAGAATAGTTTTGAAGGAACAAACAATGCACAGTGAAATCTTATAATGTAATTTCTTAGGCCTATGAAAGCTTATCAGTATACAGGCTATAGGTCTCCTGCTGTAGCCATTTACTAAACCCTAAACCTCAACTAAATCTTGTAATAAATCATGTGGAAATTGAGCAAGTTGAGGTGATTAAAACTGCTTGGAGTAACCCTGGATTGTAAACTGTCATGGTCAAAACATGTTGATACAACAGTAGCTAAAATGTGGAGAAGTCTGTCCATAATAAAGCGCTACTCTGCCTTTTTAACAACACTTTCAACAAGGTAGGTCCTACAGGCTCTAGTTTTGTCGCACCTGGACTATTGTTTAGTCGTGTGGTCAGGTGCCACAAAGAGCGACCTCGGAAAATTACAATTGGCTCAGAACAGGGCAGCACGGCTGGCCCTTAAATGTACACGGAGTACTAACATTAATAATATGCATGTAAATCTCTTATGGCTCAAAGTGGAGGAGAGATTGACTTCATCACTACTTATTTTTGTAAGAAGTGTTGACATGCTGAATGCACTGAAGTGTCTGTTTTTAAACTACTAGCACACAGCTCGGACACCTATGCATAACCCACAAGACATGCCACCAAAGATCTCTTCACAATCCCCAAGACAAGAACAGACTATGGGAGGCACACAGTACTACATAAAGCCATGGCTATGTGGAATTCTATTCCACATCAGGTAACTGATGCAAGTAGAATCATATTTCAAAAACAGATAAAAATACACAGGAACTGTGAAGAGACACACACACAGGCACACATATACATGATAAGTCACGCACTCTACACACACGTGCACATAAATTTTGTATTGTAGATATGTGATAGCAGAGTAGTGGCCTGAGGCAACACACTTAATGTGTTGTGAAAAGTGTTATGAAATGTTATGTCATGTAATATTTTGAATTGTATATAACTGCCTTAATGTTGCTGTACCCCAGGAAGAGTAGCTGCTGCCTTTACATACATTTGTTTGTGAGGTGGAATGCTCTTTACTTATGTTCATTGTTTATTTGAGATGTCCAAAAATGAACATGACCTAGATCTTGAATATAATATTCTCATAGGGGCTGCCAACCTTTTTTTTCAATTCAGCATGAATACAATTATAGATATATTATGTAACATTAAAGATTTGTGCAACGACAGACGATTTGTGGGAGAGGAAATAAGGTATTTGAATACTGTAGGTCTACCCAACAACTCTGCTTTATTCATCACTATCACTTCTAATACTCTAAAGGGTTAAATTGTCCTCTCAGCCGTTTCTGTGTACTTGATTGATGTTTGGAGCACCATGATGGCTGAATCCTCCAATCAACAAACGATCAATGTACCCACGTGGGTATTCTCAATACTCATTGGTTACTTGCATCAGTGTTGATTGTGGATGTGTCGAGCCCCACGTGGAGATTTTATTCAATCGTTGAACAATTCCATTGCACACCCTCTTTATATTGAACATTTTACAGGTACTGTATATAAAATAATAGCATTGTTAATATAGGTGTCTCAAATTACCAAAAAATACAATACAAAGGGGGGTTCAATTATATGGCTACACGAATTAACAGATTTGAGTAGCACATGTACAATCATGATGAGAAAATGAAGAAAAGGATGTTTATTTTACTAATATCATTAGACTATTTATACAAAAGCACTGGTCAGAAATGGTTTAGCTCTAAAAAACAGTTTTGGCCTTAAAATGTTAAGGATTAATCTGTCATTAGACTCGGTAGACTTATTTGTCCATAAATAAGGAAAGAAAGGATAGACCTTGGATCCAGTCCTAGGCTGGCTTGATCAACAGGAATATAAATATTCTCCCTTATCATTCTGTCTCAACAAATGTTTCTCTCTCAAGAAAACAATTCATAGCTATGTCCCATTGACGATCAGGCGAGGATCAGAAAAGGAGGGAGTGAGAGGAAAGCAAAGTGAAAGGAGTAGGCTAGTATAGAGCAACCAACGAGACAAAAGAGACTGCATTGAATGTGGTGGTTTCCGTCTCGGAAGCCACATATTATAGCCACATTTTCTCTTTATTCTAGACGGTGAGAATACACCGGGGAGGGGACCATTTACTTGAAGAGAAGGTGAAATTCTACTCTTTCGAAGTGCGTAGTCACGAGGACTCTAAACATCTAGTCGTGGACTGGGTGCATCTTTACTACATCGAGTGTTCTTTTTCTGTGGGTTGGAGATCGACCAGAACAAAGGGAGTCTTGAGCAAGGAGTGAGTGAGTGAGCGAGCCGAGCCCCATTAGTCATTACCGCCTCTGAAACCAGGCCAAATGCGTCTCTGAAAGCGACAATATACAGTTTTCTCAATTTCTGTCCGAATATTTTTGCCAATAAGAGGAAGAAGATTAAAAAAACATCAATCGGCGCCCAAAATGTTTCCTCAAAATCGACCCCCGGTAAGTAGGCTAATATTAACATGTAACATTCGGTAATTGCTCTCTTCCAGCTATTCTATAAAGCCACAACGATCCAGAAATTCTCATTAAACCCTTATTTGTCTATTGAAGAGAGTTTATTTTAAAACAGTTAAACAACTTGAGTAAGAATGCATACAGAGGTGCCATAAACTTACTACATGAGGGATTGTTACATTGTGTCTCTTTGTCATTGTATCCATGCTATTTGTATCCGGAATTCCTTTGTGGTCATGTTTGTCAAAAAGTAACACATGCTGCAGTATTGTAAACCCTTAGTCAATCTACGTTTAACATTTGAACGATGGGGGGTGTAAACTGAATCCGACATAGGTCAAATATGGGTCTGTTATTATCCACACTAAGCAGAGGGGATTTATTCTGTCAGAATTTGGCAATTCTCAAAACAAGCATTTTTGTGAACCTCCTTGTGTGCAAATTTTGGTCTCCTGTTCTTGGTATTAACTTTCAAGTGTCAAATTAGACCATTCTACCTCGAGTTATCCCAAAAGCTATACTGTACTGGTCTAGGTTTGTTTGTCCTTTCCACACTCAGCAGTCTATTTGAGGGGTGAGTCAGCTATAGGCAAGGGCTTGGGTTATTGACACTTACTAAATGACCTACCCCAGTAAAGTGTCACTTATTGTTTTCAAGAATGAGTTTTTTTCTCTTGCATTCATCTCATTGCTGATGTATTTGCTTTTGATTGTTTGATTTGAACACAAGTATCTGGCAGTCTATAAATGAGGCCTGGACACCCATTATTAGGAACTGCAATCTGAATTGACTTTGAATTGTTAACTAAATATTTGTGCTATAAACTCAGCCCATGTCACATTATGTGTAAAAAATAGTGTTTTGGATGTACCAGTTCTGTGGAATCAATACAACATTTCAACAGGCAGGAGGGAAAAAACACTGTACATGTCATTCATATAAAGTAGCCTATCAAAAAAGCTCCTATTTTAAAACCGAGTAACCCTTGTCCCTCCCTCATGCCATCATATACCCCACCCTGAGGGAGAGTGCTTTCACATTCATGTCCTCCTAGGGATGGAGATTAAGCTGCAAAGTATGACGCCATGGTCAATGGGCAGAGGTTGATGAGGCACCATTGTCCTTAGAACACATGTAGGCTATGGCTAGGACCCAACATTATATGGGGAAGTTCTGACCTTTTCCCTTAACGCCATTTAGAATCAATGAAACCTTGTACATTTGATAGTAGTTGAAGTGGGTTCAAATTAATTCTACAAGTAATTTTGATTGGAACTCTTTTCCGCTGCCTCCTGAAAGTAAATTCTACCTCTCCAGATTCTGTTTTCTCTCCATACCATGCCCATAGTACCCTAACAGAACAGATCTACACAGACCTTGTGTTCCCCCAGCCCAGCCAGCTGTGCAGCTGACTTGACTAGAAGGAGAGAACTCAACAGAACGTGGGGCTGTGGTTCCAATCCCTCTCATGCACCAACTCCGTAGTCCACAATACATCCCTCGGGAAGCTAGCTACCAACCACAGCTCAAATGTATGGTTATGCATCCTGGAGGGGGAGAGAAAGCACGGGTTCGGTTTCAGTTCAACCACAACAGACTTGAAACACTGTGAAAGCTTGTCGCTCCAAAGTCATTGGCTTCTATTAAGGCCTGTTTTGGAAGTCCCAGGGAAACTATATAGTCATTTTATGGATGATTGTTTCTCGAGTTCCTTGTTATGTGGAACGCATGGTAGTGGGTGTATTTCGCTACACCCGCAATAACATCTGCTAAATATGTGTATGTGACCAGTACAATGTGATTTGATGACGTGACAGAATATATAGCCTGAAATGTGCATTCGGTCTAGTCGTTTTTTTAAAGTCTCAAAACCGTGTTTTGTCTGAGGGAAGCCATGCATGAAGTTCAATTGATCTTTAGGTAAACACCTGAGATGCAGAAGCCTGAAACCTTCTTCCTCATTTGGTTACATAGCAGTGAGCCATTGATTTGATAACCTTTGCTGTGGTGGGCAGACTGCTTAGTGTAGTCTGACATTGGTGACCAGCTCCACCTTGCAGTTCCTGGAAATCAGCATAATGTGGACTAGTAGTAGAGTTATCAGCACTGCTGTCCTCAATGCTTAGCATCCAGTTCCCTTTAGGTCAAATCACTTAATGAAACACAGCTAGGTCAATGCTCCACTACACAGGTCAGGCTGTAGAGTGTAGATGATCTACCATCACACCTAATGATTAAGAGACCTGTCACTCAGTCACAGGAGAGGAAATCTGGCCTCCTGAGGGTTTGAAATCTGAAAAACCCATCATCACCTCCACCAGCTTCGAAGCTCCCTAATAGTGCTTCGGGGCATTTCCATGTAAAAGGACCCATGAGCACCAGGGCATTTCCATGTAAAAGGACCCATGAGCACCAACTTGTGAAGTTCATAGGAGCACATACAGTTGATGTCAAATGAAAGCTGAGTATATTGTTGGGAAAGTATATATATACCCTTTTCAACCATTTTCCATCCCAAAAAATGTTATGAGCATTGCTTTGATTTCTGCTCAAATAGATGGAAAAGGGGTCTTAGAAAAAACACATGGGGCCGACGAGAAAAAGTGTTAGAAATACATTAAAACACAATGTTGTAGTGAAGACCACTAACAACTAATATCAACAATTTTATATTTAGTTTTGCACAAATTATTTGCCTTCTGTAAGTTAAGAAATATTGCCTGGTGTAAAGTCATTCTGTTACCAAAAAACGTGGGTATTTATTTTACCAAAAGGTAACATGTAGTATGTAAAGAAAGAAAATAAGTGAGCCTCCTTCCTCCCCATTCCCCCAACCCCACCATCCAACATGTCTCCATCCATTCCCCCAACCCCACCATCCAACATGTCTCCATCCATTCCCCCAACCCCATCCATCCAACATGTCTCCATCCATTCCCCCAACCCCATCCATCCAACATGTCTCCATCCATTCCCCCAACCCCATCCATCCAACATGTCTCCATCCATTCCCCCAACCCCATCCATCCAACATGTCTCCATCCATTCCCCCAACCCCATCCATCCAACATGTCTCCATCCATTCCCCCAACCCCATCCATCCAACATGTCTCCATCCATTCCCCCAACCCCATCCATCCAACATGTCTCCATCCATTCCCCCAACCCCATCCATCCAACATGTCTCCATCCATTCCCCCAACCCCATCCATCCAACATGTCTCCATCCATTCCCCCAACCCCATCCATCCAACATGTCTCCATCCATTCCCCCAACCCCATCCATCCAACATGTCTCCATCCATTCCCCCAACCCCATCCATCCAACATGTCTCCATCCATTCCCCCAACCCCATCCATCCAACATGTCTCCATCCATTCCCCCAACCCCATCCATCCAACATGTCTCCATCCATTCCCCCAACCCCATCCATCCAACATGTCTCCATCCATTCCCCCAACCCCATCCATCCAACATGTCTCCATCCATTCCCCCAACCCCATCCATCCAACATGTCTCCATCCATTCCCCCAACCCCATCCATCCAACATGTCTCCATCCATTCCCCCAACCCCATCCATCCAACATGTCTCCATCCATTCCCCCAACCCCATCCATCCAACATGTCTCCATCCATTCCCCCAACCCCATCCATCCAACATGTCTCCATCCATTCCCCCAACCCCATCCATCCAACATGTCTCCATCCATTCCCCCAACCCCATCCATCCAACATGTCTCCATCCATTCCCCCAACCCCATCCATCCAACATGTCTCCATCCATTCCCCCAACCCCATCCATCCAACATGTCTCCATCCATTCCCCCAACCCCATCCATCCAACATGTCTCCATCCATTCCCCCAACCCCATCCATCCAACATGTCTCCATCCATTCCCCCAACCCCATCCATCCAACATGTCTCCATCCATTCCCCCAACCCCATCCATCCAACATGTCTCCATCCATTCCCCCAACCCCATCCATCCAACATGTCTCCATCCATTCCCCAACCCCATCCATCCAACATGTCTCCATCCATTCCCCCAACCCCATCCATCCAACATGTCTCCATCCATTCCCCCAACCCCATCCATCCAACATGTCTCCATCCATTCCCCCAACCCCATCCATCCAACATGTCTCCATCCATTCCCCCAACCCCATCCATCCAACATGTCTCCATCCATTCTTACCCTCCCTAGCAACTAGGGTTGCTTGTCTGCCACACCTGCCCCTGTACTGTACTGAACTTTACTCTATTGTACTGAACTCTACTCTACTGTGCTTTACTGGGCTGTACTGTGAGTCCAGGCTTGTGAAACAAGTCTATGATCTGTAAAGATTTGGTCTTGTTTGGGGTTGGAGCTCATTACAATAATAACCAGTGTCAAATAATACCCAAACATGCAAAGGAGGATATTACATATTTCTACCTTTTGTGTACCTATTCAGGATGCATCACCATGACATTCAGAATGATGCATTTCTGTGTAGTACACATCAGGGACCAATGATGTCATTCTGTTACCGTCATTCTGTTACCATCATTCTGTTACCAGGTGTTAGTTAATTTCACTTACTGTAGTTCAATAACCAAAATAGTTTTTTTTTTTTTAACTCAGTGTCACATCGTAGCTGACATTTGAATGAGTTTCAAGAAAACTTGATCACATAAAACTAATGGAGATTTTACCAACATTCTTTTACCAAACTTAACATCGACACTGTTCTTTGAGTAAATGTGTTTTTATTAAAGGCTCATTGCAGCCATTTGTTATAACAATATCAAATCATTTCTGGGTAACAAATAAGTACCTATCTGGTAATAGTTTTGATACAAATGGTCAAAAATAAACAATAGCTTTTTGCACGTTTTTTTTTTTTTTTTAACCAAGAATTTTGCTAGGACTGTCTGGGAGTGGTCTGAGTGGGGAGGGGAAAACTAGCTGTTATTGCCAGATAGGTTTGGAACTCTTTGTTATTGGTCAATTGACCATTTATAAACTGGGTCGTTCGAGCCCTGAATGCTAATTAGCTGACAGCTGTGGTATATCAGACCGTATACCACAGTATGACAAAAACATTTATTTTTACTGCTCTAATTATGTTGGTAACCAGTTTATAATAGCAATAAGGCACCTGGGGGGATGTGATATATGGCCAATATACCACGGCTAAGGGCTGTGTCCAGGCACTCCGCGTTGCGTCGTGCTTAAAAACAGCCCTTAGCCATGGTATATTGGCCATATACCACATCTCCTTGGGTCTTATTGCTTAAATGTACCACCTGGTGATGTCACCAGGCAAGCCGAAACTCCCGCCCATACAAACCTGCTGTGTAGATTCTATTTCCAAACAGCAACTATCAGAAAATAAAATCACACTTTACAGTGTTGGTTTCATCAGCTGTTGTAAAATATTTAACAAAACACAGGAAAACAGAATTTTGACTGCACTGGGCCTTTTGTTTGGAATTTTTTTTGGGAAATATTTAAAAGTAGTCATTGTGTGTTGTATGGTTTGTTTAACTTTGCAATCTATGGTTTTACAAGTGAAATATTGAAGTCATTCTGTTATCGTGGAATTGCACTTCATAATCAGTCTTTATGTACATGTATCCCCCCCTCATCCTCTGAGGTCCAGTAAATATGCCAGCAGGCTCCTGGAGTTCTGTTGGCCCAGTCAGCAGATCCTCCTGCTCTCCCATCAGGCCCTGATTGATCTAGGACTCCCACTGGGCTGATTCTGGAAGGATCCGCTTCAGCAGGGCTGGGGAGGGAAGGGAAGGGCTGAGAGGAAAGGGCTGTGGAAAGCAGGGATGCAGGCAGAAGGACAGAGGGAGGGATGCCTTGCCCCCACAGACCCAGCGTGAGTGCGGCACTTCCTGTAACCCAGCTTGCTTTAGCTCTTTATTTCCAATGTTGTCCTTGAGAGGAGCTCAGCTATCGATTAGACGGCCGAGAGAGAGAGAGCAATGGAAAGGTTTCTGGGCTAGGTTTACACCAGTTCTGGAAGTGTGGAGTTTAAGTCTGGGCCATGGAAGGAACAAACAGGCTGTGGGTGGGCTACCTAATGAAGGAAGGCACCTACAGCAATTTACACAGCTGACAACCAAACTGTTCTGCAGCGCTAATGAACTATGACAGCAGGGAAATTTGAATAACGAGATTTCAGGAGGCGAGAGGGGGGGGGGAGAGAAGAAGAAAGATGTGTGGCGCTAATGAAACGGGTGCCTAGCAGCCCTCTCCTAACTGAGAGAAGAAGTGATAGAGATTACTGGGGCATTTCTCTCACTTACTCACTCACGTCCACAGCAGAGCAGAGATGCTGGAGGTTGGGGTCAATTGTGAGTGTGCGCGCTTATGTGTCACTGCCAGTGAGGTGCTTTAAAATGCAAATAACTGGTTTGTTGTTGACAATCATATTTGAATAATTTGATATGATGCTTGAACTTGAAACGCTTTCTGCGAGGACAATAAATTGCCATGTTTCACGGTTGTTATGTTTAGTCCCTAGGGGATGCTTGAGTGGTGGGGGGCGGAGGGAGGTGGAGGGCGGTGGGGGGCTGCTTCCCTGCTATGCTTCTCAGCTGGGGGACTGGGTTAGGTTAGGTCTTTCATGCCTTCCTTCCCACTACTGTGTCCCCAGAGACGGACAGACAGACAGGCAGGCAGTGGCCCAGCAGAATGGGAGCATGGTGGGTGTTTACTCGTAATGATCTGCTCTGTGGGAAAGCACAGTGTAATTAGCAGGCTGGTTCATTGGCTAGACTGGTTTACAGTTCCTCTGCTGTAGGAGAGTGGGTGGAAGACTGCTGTGCTTAATATAGGACAGACAGGAAGGCTTGCTTCTTTACTTCAGTCACCGTATGTGGAAACATAAGGTAGAATACTTATAATATAGTCAAGCTACTACCTGGCTACCTATGAGGCCAAGGTAATACTCCTAATTAATTACCCAAAATGGTCATTCTTTCAGCCACATTGTGTGTTTATTACCACATTTACATCCACAGTTTTTATGCACGTAAAGTCATACCGTATCACGCCGGCTGTGATGGAAACAGGAAGTTTCAGTACAATTTTACAAATGCCGACCGACAATTTGTTAGTTCGAAATGGTGGGATCTTTTTGTGTCGAACGAATTATGCGCTGGAAATGCCTTATAAATAAATATTGACATAATAACAGTGGTGGAAAAAGTACCCAATTGTCATACTTGAGTCATTTTCAATTAAGGTATCTTTACTTTTACTCAAGTGAAAATCACTCAGTAAAATACTACTTGAGTAAAAGTCTAAAAGTATTTTGTTTTAAATATACGTAAGTATCAAATGTAAATGTAATTGCTAAAATATACTTAAGTATCAAAAGTAAAAGTACAAATGTCAAATTCCTTATATTAAGCAATCCAGACGGCACCATTATTATATTTTTTTTTTTACTGATAGCCAGGGGCAAATCCAAACTAAGCATGTGTGTTTAATGAGTCCGCCAGATCAGAGGCTGTAGGGATGACCAGTGTGGTTCTCTTGATAAGTGTGTAAATTGGACCATTTTCCTATCTTGCTAAGCATTCAAAATGTAACGAGTACTTTTGGGTGTCAGGGAAAACTGTATGGAGTAAAAAATACACTACATTCCTAAAGAGAATAATGTATCTGATTTTAAGTACCTTGGCATCATACTTGATTCCAACCTCCTTTTAAAAAGCAGATGAAAAAGGTAACTCAAATAACCAAATTCAACCTAGCTAATTTCCAATTATTAACAAAATTGTTCGACTACAGAGGTAGCAAAACTGTAGCAATACTCCCCCACTTAACATACTGCTTGACTAGTTGGGCCCAAGTTTGCTGTACAACTTAAAACCCATTCAGTCTGTGTACAAACAGGCTCTCAAAGTGCTTGATAGGAAGCCCAATAGCCATCATCACTGTTACATCCTCAGAAAGATCTTGAATACACTGACGCATGTCTTGTATTCAAGATCCTAAAAGGCCTAGCTCCCCTCCACTTAGTACTTTTGTTAAACTGAAAACCCATGGCAGCAGTTCCACAAGGTCTGCCATGAGAGGTGACTGACTAAAGGTGCTTTTCCTTAAGGGAACTATAGAATCTGCTCTCTCTGTGAGAGCTTCCCATGTCTGGAACGCACTGCCATCACACACACACACAACTGCATCACCTATCACACCTTAACAAAAAACACAAAGACATGGCTAAAGGCCAATCAGACTTGTGAACATAATCCTTAGCTGTGTATTGCCGCTTTCCACGTCTGTTGTCTGTAGCTTGTGAGGTGTGGAAACACTTTGTTGCTTTTATGTATTTTGTTTTGTTGCTTTTTGTGCTATTGCTCTATCTACATGCTACGTGTTGCTTGTCCTATGTTGTTCTGTCTGCATGCTACGTATTGCTTGTCCTATGTTGCTCTGCATGTGCTCACTGCTCATTGGGACTGAGGTTGAAAATTAGCCAGCTGGCTAAAACCGGCACTTTTACTGAAACGTTGATTAATGTGCACTGTCCCTGTAAAAATAAACTAAAATCAACTCAAGTAAAAGTTTTCAAAAATATATAAATACCCCCCAAAAAACGACTTAAGTAGTACTTTAAAGTATTTTTACTTAAGTACTTTACAACACTGCATAATAACCATTATATCAAAGAAGAACTTGGAGTCATGCGACGACGTGTGTGGTCCTCCCATTACGACTCGGGAAACCATGCAGTTTATTTGGCTACATATGAAATAAGTTCTGAACTTCACAAGGTGGTGAAAGTGCAAAGTGATGCGCTTGATGCTCCTTTCCAATAAATATTGAGGGTTTTATTCTGATGACACGATGGTCGATGCTTGGCTGGCGTTTGAAAAATTAAAATAATCTTGCTCTTTTGTCCAAAATAATCTCATCATGTAGGCTATACCTGCACTGTATCTGTGAGCTGTTGGCTAGAGCGCACGTGCCAATAACAGAGTGGGCATATTCGCAATATAACTTAAAAATTTTTTGTGACAAACCCATCTGTAGAGTTAAATGCAATTTGACTTTATTCGGAACATGCTAATTTAACCGTAAAAGTAATTGTTTTATGTGCACTACCTCATCACGCACAGACTTCTATGCACAACAAGTCAATTTGATGAAAATACATCTCTGGTGGGATAATGTGCATATTTTATTTGTGCGGAATTAAGAATATTCGCATAAATCTGTCGCCAGTTGGTTGGAAACCTGTCTTATGTCAGACAGAAATCATGTGATATTTAGGAAAATAATGAGCGATCTGGCCTTTAAATTAGGGATGCACGATATATCGGTGAACATATCGGTATCGGGAGATATTAGCTAAAAAGGGCAACATCGGTATCAGCACGATGTCTAGTTTAATGCCGATGTGCAAAATCGATGTCAAAGCTGACGTGCATACCTAAATGACGTAATGACACCACGTAAAATTTTGCGCTATACGTGCAACACAACATTCCTAAACTAACCCACAATGTCTGCTGTGTGGATCGAGCAGTCAACAAGTCAAGCAGTCATTTGAAAGAGTAACAAAATTTCAGCGAGACAACTCAAAGGCGAAATCCATTAAAGCCAAGATAATGGAATTCATTACCCTTGACAATCAACCGTTCTCTGTCGTGGGGGATGTTGGCTTTCGCCGAATGGTCGAGCACCAGTACACACTACGAAGTGCTCTATTTTTCAGATGTTGCACTACCGGAGATACACAGTAATAGCGTCACTGCTATTAGCTTCATGACATGCATACTATGGAACGCCATTTGGGTCTTTGCGTGTCAAAGATACAATAGCACTGTCCAAGCTGTACAAAAAAGTCTGCAAACACCGGCCACGAACGATGTATTTACAATACTGCGTTGGTAATAAGGCATCATTTGTTCGACTGCAACTTCTGGGGTAGCTAGCTTTAGCTTGGTACCTAGCTAGCACCAATACTACCAGCTTGAAAACAATGACCAGTAAAAACTGCCGTCATTTTCATTATTCTTAGCAATGATTTGGAAATCCTTGTGAGTAAGTATTAGCTAGGTAGCCACTTGTTGTTCGCCTATTGAAATTGAACTTCAGTTCATGAAAATAAATAGCTAGCCAGCTACTTAACCCTGTTGCCCTAAGCTAACGTTATAAGGACAGGGTTATTTGTTGTGATGCTAGCCACAATAAGGATTAGGGACAATAGTGAAATTTGCGGTTTGCCTTCAAAATAAAAGTGTAATTGACAGTGATGCAAATGAAAACAAATAGTAGAATTCTGCCATACTTTTGTTTTGAAGGCTAACTGCAAAGTCCACTATTGTGGCTAATCGTTATTGTGGCTAGCTTCACATAGATGGGTCTGACCATTAATCAAATAAGAACTGTCTTATAAATTAGGGTTATTTTAGGTGATGACACCTGGCTATATAGTTAGCTAGCTAACTATAGCTACTGAAACAGATTAGTCGTTTTGCTATGTTTTTGGGGAAGAACATTGTTTGCATCCATGAGTTGGCTAGCTTTTTTTTATGACCAGCACTGTAGGTGCGCGAGACAACTTTACCAGCATCATAACATACGTATCGACGAATCGTTGTGACACATGAAATACGAGTGATAGAGTAATCAATGTGTAATAACTACGCAAAAAAATTATTGAACACGTTAAATTATTATGTGATTTGCAATCATAATCAGGTCCTGATTGGTCAACAAGATTATTTGACACGTCAAATAGTGTTAAATAGTTTTTTTTTTGACACGCAAATACTCAAATGGCGTTCCATAGAAATCCTGGTTGAGAATGAAACGACTGAAAAAATGAACAATGAAAAAGCACAGCAAGTAAGTGAAAGAAATAGGTTTTGATGATGGTAATGGGGACATGCGTAAATGCCAGCAAAATTTTGGTCAGTGTGATGTGTGTGTAACCTTTTATTTAACTAGGCAAGTCAGTTAAGAACAAATTCTTATTTACAATGACGGCCTACCCTTGCCAAACCTGGACGACGCTGGGCCAATTGTGCGCTGCCCAATGGGACTCCCAATCACGGCCGGATGTGGTACAGCCTGGATTCGAACCAGGGACTGTAGTGACGCCTCTTGCACTGAGATGCAGTGTCTTAGACCGCTGCATCCGTGTGTGTGTTAACTATTTAACTTTACCTGAATATTTAAAAGGCCGCTAAGATTCTGTTCTAAAATTTGGAGTCATTGCAAATCAATTTGTGCCACTTGTGTTGCCTACCTGGAGCTTGCGAATGGATTTAATAAATAGCCTGTAACCTCAGTTTGTTGTTGTTGTAGCCTTGTTATTGCACAATTATTAATGGGTATGTTTAGTTAATGAAACTGGAAGTTATCGATTGTGATCATGGTTACAGTTCTATCATATTGCAGATCAGCTGTTAGAATGCATTAGGTTGACAGTAACAGTCAGTCAGATTAGGCTACAGGTAAAAATAACTACTGGCTGTTGTTGACAAGCATGGGCCAATTCAGTTCATATCCATATTATTCATATTTGATTCAGTGATTGAAATTACGACCTCATCCTCGGTAGCCTATTCCAGCAGGCTATTGGGCAACAGAAGCACTGCTTACCGTGAAAATCGCATCGCTATTCATGTTGAATGTCAATTAGAACTAAGCAAGCTGCTGAATCGTTCATCTTACATCTTGCCTAGGCTACTGTGTGTAGGTTATCTGAAATTATATGTAGGCCTAAGGGGCTATAGGCTACCTGCATCTAGCTTACCAAACCATGGCAAAGTTGAATTACAATCATAAACCCAGTGTTTAGTCAGTAGGCCTAGCCTATGCCTATTGAAATAGCATGTCAATCTCCCAAACAGGCCATTTATAACAGGTTCTAGTCATAACTTTGGAACATAATAAAGGCACAGTTGCCAGAAAATAGTCTAACATTTGTTTGTTTTTTAAAGTTTAACAAGGGCAAATTATTTTCTTTTGTGACAATCAAATTTGTTTATTAGTCACATTTAGCTCGCAATAATAATAATTTTGATGGAACACCAAATTTCGCATCTTAGGTCGTTAAAGTCGAGGTTCCTTCTTAATTCGGTCGATAATGTTACAGAAAAAGGGTTTATTGGTTAATTGTGGCAACTCCTCTCTTGCTGCAATTTTTTTTGGGGGGGGGGCTAGTTTTAATGCCTTGTGGGTCGAGTTTGAGTAGTCAACCCTGCATGCAGGGAATGCCACACTTAGTTCCATAGTGTGTGTGTGTGTGTGTGTGTGTGTGTACCTCTGCGCATGTGTGTGCCTGCATGGCATTTTTTATTTCTCTGTGCATGTCTCCCTCACTATGTGCATCTGTGTACATGTGTGTTAGCACGTAGGCCTTTTTTAATAGCAGCCAGACTCTCTATATGAAGCATCGGTAGTTTGCAGCAGGCTGTGTTTGCTGCCCTGCCAGCCTAGCTCCAGTCCAGCGCAGTCCTTCCTGGCTGGGAATCATGTCAACCCGGATGGCCCTGTTGGGCTTCCTCCTGCCTATTTAAAGGCCCATTGTACACAATTTAGGCCTGATTTAGAGCCATTACGGTCCCGAGATGCCTCCACCTCCCCTCTCTTCCATTCCACTTCTTCACTCCTCTTTCCCACCACTCTACCTTTCCCAGCCTGGGCCTGATTTAATTACTACATTATTGATTGATTGATATAATTTATTTAAGTATCATACACCTACCATTGCCCAGCCCACATGGGTTTACAAGACACTACTGAACAAATTAACATTTAGCAAATTCTGCCCATACAATTGACTTAGTCCTTGCTGAGCTCGACCAGGGCAGATTACTAGGGGACTCAGGGGAAGGAGGTGGCTGATCAGATGGCAGCCTGACTCTGCCTATGGCCTCTTTACAGGGATGGTGCCCTTTAGTCTCTGGATCTGAACTGTACTGCTCTTCCTGGCAGGATAGAAAGCACATGGCTGTTTTTGAGCTCGGCACATTCCCTGCCTTCCTATAAGGACAAACGGGATCAGTTGGAGTAATCAGAGGGATTGTATTGTACTGGAGAATAAATGTAGAGTTGAAGAGATCTCTGTTTGCCTGCCTGCCTGGCTGGATTGGTGATTGAGTAATCCCATGGTGGCCAGGTCTACAGTGTGACCTCTGACATCACACACTAAACCAGAGCAGCTGACCAGCAAGGTAGAGGGGTCAGTCATCTGACTGACCGCTAATGAAGGGTCAGCTCTGCTCCGCAGCGCTCCACTCTTTCATGTTGTTGTTTCCATGAGGGGCCACAGGGGTCTGCTGCGTGCCTGCATGTATCTACTCTGACGTTGGCCTGAATCATAACAGGCCCTGTGCTTAGGAGCCCGAATGGCTGATGTTAGCAGAAGCCAAGGCAGAAGTTTCCTGTCTTAATACATTTCCCCCATCGCTGAACGTAACTACACTCAGCCTCGATCCCACACTCCCCATTTCTGTCTGAGGGAGGCTCTATGCACCTGTTCTTTGGAGCACGTACACACTGAGGTGAAAAGCAAAAAAAAAGGGAGAGTGGAAGATGGAGAGATAGAGAGGGAGAGAAGGGCAGTATTCTCCCTCCCTCTCCTCCTTCCACAAAATGGCCTTGGTGCTCTTGTTCCTGAGGCTCCTTTCTCTGGCCTGTGAAGAGTAATTGGGGGGTGTGTGCGTTTGCGAAAGTGAACGAGAGACTGCGTGTGTGTGTGTGTGTGTGTGTGTCCCTGCCTGTGCTATGAAAGGGAGGATCTGGCCAGCAGATTGAGTTGGATTGCAGGCAGGCAAGGGAGAGGAGCTCGTTAGAGGCTGAACAATGAGCAACCCCTTTCCTGAACCTCAGTGGACCAGCTCTGTTTTGTTCTCCCCACCAGGCTTAGCACTGCTCCTCTCCCCCCCCTCCCCCACAGACCTGGCCCCTCTCTGTCACTCTCGCACGCACGTACATGTACACTTATACAGTGGGGTCAGAAATTATTTACACAATTGTTAAAGATGAGCAAAAATTACTCAAATAAATAAGTCAAATACTGAGCTTTATTGTATGCACAGAAAATGGGGAAACTATTTATACTAATACAATTGCTCAGAGAGATTTTGTTTAACAAGTAATGTATTTTTTTTCTCAACGGTACAGGTCCAACATTTTAACACCTGTTTTCAATACCTCACCTTGTGAGGATAATCAAATGGCCACCGGACTATTACATTGACCCCCCTCCATTTGTTTTGTACACTGCTGCTACTCGCTGTTTATTATCTATGCATAGTCACTTCAACCCTACCTACATGTACCCCCGCACACTGAATCCATACCAGTACCCCCTGTATATAGCCTCGTTATTGTTACTTTATTTTTTAAATGTTATTTGGTAAATATTTTCTTAACTCTTCTTGAACTGCACTGTTGCTTAAGTACTTGTAAGTAAGCATTTCACGGTAAGGTCTACACTTGTTTTATTTGGCGCATGTGACAAATAAAGTTTGATTTGATAATGGCACTGAGCCTTTTTCTAAAATGTTTTATGAGATTGGAGAACACATTGGGAGAGATCTTAGACCATTCCTCTATACATTCTAGATCCTTGATATTCTTTGTCTGCGCTTATGGACTGCCCTCTTCAATTCAAACCACAGGTTTTAAATGGGGTTCAAGTCCGGAGACTGCATGTTGATTTTTGTGGTCAATTAACCATGTATTTGTGAATTTTGATGTTGGCTTGATGACATTAAAATGGAACACTTTGGCCACGCACACCGGTGGTGAGTTTTGTGTCGAAAGAAGGTGCATATGCAGGACATAAACCAATACCTACTGTAAAATATTGTTGGGGATCTTTGATGTTATGGGGCTATTTTGCTTCCACTGTTTCTGGGGCCCTTGTTAAGGTCAATGGCATGAACTTTGCCCAGTACCAGGATGTTTTAGCCAAGTGGCAACAAGTAGATGTTCCAGCAAGACAATTACCCCAAGTACACACTTGAACCCCACTAAAAACCTGTGGTTTAAATTGAAGGGGACAGTCCATAAGCGCTGACGAAGAATGTCAAACATCTGGAAAGATTCTGTATGGAGGAATGTTATCCAATCTCATAAAACATTTTAGAAAAAGGTTCAGTGTTATCCTCACAAGGTGAGGTATTGAAAACGGAGGTGTCAATAATTTTGACCCCTACCTTTTTTTGAGAAAAAAATTCTTACTTACTAAACAATCTTTCTCTGAGCAATTTGTAATAGCATAACATAATATAATTTTATATTCACCTTTATCAAAGGTGTCAATTTCGGACCCCACTGTGTGCATGTACACTGAGTGTACAAAACATTAGGAACACCTCTTCCATGACAGACTGACCAGGTGAAAGCTATGCTCCCTTTTAGATGTAACTTGTTAAATCCACTTCAATCAGTGTAGATGAAGGGGAGGAGACAGGTTAAAGAAGGATTTTTAAGCCTCGAGACAATTGAGCCATGGATTGTTTGTGGGCCAATCCGAGGGTAAATGGGCAAGACAAAAGATGTGTGCCTTTATGTGAGGAATTGTAGTAGGTGCCAGGCGCATCGATTTGAGTGTCAAGAACTGCAACGCTGCTGGGTTGTTCACACTCAACAGTTTCCCATGTGTATCAAGAATAGTCCACCACCTAAAGGACATCCAGCCAACTTGACACAACTGTGGGAAGCATTGGAGTTTGAGGCTGTTCTGAAGGCAAAAGGGGGTGCAACTCAATATTTGGAAGATGTTCATGTACACTACCCTTCAAAAGTTTTGGGTCACTTAGAAATGTCCTTGTTTTTTTAAAGAAATGCAAAAAAAAATGTCCATTTAAAATACAATCAAATTGATCAGAAATGCAGTGTAGACATTGTTAATGTTGTAAATGACTATTGTAGCTGGATTAAAAAAATGTTTTTTGGAATATCTACATAGGCGTACAAAGGCCCATTATCAGCAACCATCACTCCTGTGTTCCAATGGTACGTTGTTAGCTAATCCAAGTTTATCATTTTAAAAGGCTAATTGATCATTTGAAAACCCTTTTGCAATTATGTTAGCACAGTTGAAAACTGTTGTCCTGATTTAAAGAAGCAATCAAACTGGCCTTCTTTAGACTAGCTGAGTATCTGGAGCTCAAAATGGCCAGAAACAAATAACTTTCTTCTGAAACTTGTCAGTCTATTCTTGTTCTGAGAAATTAAGGCTATTCCATGCGAGAAACTGAAGATCTCGTACAACCATGTGTACTACTCCCTTCACAGAACAGCGCAAACTGGCCCTAACCAGAATAGAAAGAGGAGTGGGAGGCAGCTTCATGAAATAGTACCCGCAAAACACCAGTCTCAACGTCAACAGTGAAGAGGCGACTCCGGGATGCTGGCCTTCTAGGCAGAGTTGCAAAGAAAAATCCATATCTCAGACTGGCAAATAAAAAGAAAGGATTAAGATGGGCAAAAGAACACAGACACTGGACAGAGGAACTCTGCCTAGAAGGCCAGCATCCCGGAGTCGCCTCTTCACTGTTGACATTGAGACTGGTGTTTTGCGGGTACTATTTAATGAAGCTGCCAGTTGAGGACTTGTGAGGTGTCTGTTTCTCAAACTAGACACTCTAATGTACTTGTCCTCTTGCTCAGTTGTGCACCGGGGCCTCCCTCCTTTCTATTCTGGTTAGAGCCAGTTCGCGCTGTTCTGTGAAGTTTATGTAGACATGGACACACTCAGTGTCTCATGCTAACATGCATACCTGTATGCTTTTAGTGGTGCTGTACAGGTCCACACTGCAATCACATGCAGGACCCAGTGCTGAATACATTCAGCATGTCCTCTCTCTCGACCTCTCCCTTCCCCAGTTATCCTTCTCCACCAGGGAATCCAGCAGAATTAACAAGCCTTGTACTTCATTTGACTAATGTCTAATGCTTCTGCATAGGGCACACGAGTGGAGCTAACCCACTCAAATCTTTCCTATACACACAAACACACACACATTGCCTCTCCTCTGTCCTCATCTGTAGCTTTAGCATCAGGGCAGTGGGGTGGGCCTCCATTGACAGAGAACCAGAGAGACAGACAGACAGCCGCTAGCCCAGCGGTCAGGCCCTTTGTCTGGCTGTCCTGCAGCATTACCCCTTAGGCCCTGCTAACTAATTGCTCAAAGTCCCGCAGAGAGGGACCAGAGAGGAGGGCCAGGCTGTTGTGGGTACCACCCATGTGCTCTGATGGGGTGTCCCCTATTCTCCCACTGTCTTTTCCTTCCTTTCTTCCAACCCAGACTTAAACATTAAACAAGTGTCTTAATTTGGTCAAGAGCCCCTTGTTCCCCTCTCCCTCCTGGTGTCCCTCACATATCTGGCCCTGACACTTTTTTTTTTTGTCACATCACAATGGTTCTTGACTCCCCTGGTTTCCGTACAGTCTCGCCCTCATCTTCCCTCCCCTCTCTGTGTGCACACACCCGCCATACACACATACCACACACGCCTCTGTGTCTTTCAGCTCTGTCCTTCAGCTTCAGCTCACTCATCATGGCTCTCCAACTCACTCCCACTGTTCCCCATACAATCACATCTCTCATAGGACCCCCCCCCCCCTCCCCCCCACACACACACACACAATTATTGTTTGGCACTCATCTGGTATTTGATTCATACATGAAGGATGTTGACCTAACTTGGAATGTAAACATGCAGTGATAAAATGGGTATGCGTATACCATTTCTGAGAATCTGAGAACATTGCCAAATCACTGCAAAATATATTAAGTATATAGTGGGTGTTGTCTGAAACATTTTCACACTTTTTACAATTATATGCTCACAGTGCTTATTCTTTTTCTGCACAGGCACCTCTCCAGCCACCCCCTGGGTCCTCGGCGTCGGCAGCTGCAGCTTCGGGAACCCCCCAGGCCCTGAAGCTCACATACCCAGAGACCCTGGACCGCATCAAGGAGGAGTTCCAGTTCCTCCAGACGCAGTACCACAGGTACCTAACCTCCCCTAGTAACCAAAAACACTGCAGCCTTTTCTCTCTCTCTCTGTCTGTCTGTCTGTGTGCTAGCTTACAGCTTATGTAGCTTACAGGGGCCACCAGTGGTTGGAGAACCGCTTAACATCTTATTAGGCTTCCATGACAAGAAGCGAAAGTGGGTTGGTTATATACTAGATCTGTTCTAGAATGCCCACAGACCTCAACCTCAGCTTTTTCTAAGGGGGAGGAAGAAGGAGATGTGAGAGAGACAGCAAAGTACATTGGAGAAAGGGGGCCAGGGAAAGGAAACAGAAGGAACCACAACAATGGATGGAGGCTCATAGGCTTTCTTCATCCTTTAGTTTGTAGATGAAATGGAACATGAGTCTTTCTACGTGTTTATGGGTTTCAATGCTTTGCAAGTTTTCTTGGCGTAGTTTGCTGGGCGTTGGGGGGGGCTGGTGCTCTGTTGTTGGGGGAAGGAGTTTCAGAAGACTGAGACTTCACAACAATACAAAAATGTGTGTCTATCAGTGTGTGTTTGATGTATGTCTCTGTATCTGTGTGTTTGATGTGTGCTCTGATGTTGAGGAATGTAGCCAGAGAAGGCCTGAATAGCTTTGACTGTGGGACTCTAGCTGGCTGTTGCGTCTCAGCCTGACTCCCAGCCAGCTCTGCTCTACCTCCCTCTGTTCTCTTGGCATACCTTCACACAGTCCCCCACTTTGATTCGACCAGCCAGAATTGGCTATTCTACCCCCTCCCCCAGCTAACTCCTATTGTATGGCCCCCTTTCCTCCTCCCCTCCAGCTCAAAGGCTCGCCATACAAACAGCAGGCCAGCGTTTAAACGGGCCTGGCTGATTCCAGACATACCTCTGGATCGCACTACAAGCGTCACTGCTGGCACTCAGCAGCCGGCCCAATCACAGTATCACACCACAGTCCAACAACCGTCTCCGAGCCAGAACACTGGCCTGGTCAGGCAGCAGCCCTGTTTCTCGTAGCACCACTCTCCCTGCACCTGTCATAAAACATCTGAAGCATTAATAACGCATAATATTATTTGGCAACAACCACGCTTGCTTGATTAACACTGAATCCATTATCTTCCAACTAATATATTGCATTCTGTGGCAGATTCTACTATAGCGTTCTATGGCAGCGAGCCACATGCAAATGGTTATGCAAAGCATGTTTAGGTAAGACACCAGTCTATTGGGTTAGGGGTGACCTGCTTAGCCTCCCTCAGCAGACACAGGCAAGCTGCAGGTCTCTCCCCACAGAGGATCTCATCAACACACTCTCCTCTATATTACAGTCCTATTACTGACAGACTAATCAGACTTACTCTGGGTAAAACACATGGTGTGCACACAGACACACACAGAGACAGACAAGCTAAACGCAGCCTGACACACAGATCTGGGCTAGAAATAGCAGGGCTTCGGTTAGTATTTTGGACCTATTGATCGTGGCTGGAGCCTGATTGCTGTTGCTAAAATGGATTAGGAGGCAGGAAAGAGACGGAGGTAAAGGGATTAGGAATGATGAGCTGTGTGTGTGTTTGCATGTCTCTCTCTGTCTTTGTGATTATGTGTGTGTCTGCGCGTGTATCTCTTTCTGTGTGTGTGTGATACTAGATATGTGGACCTTTTATAGAAGAGGAATATATTAATTAAACAGCTAGATGGGTGGGTCACCTATTGTACAGCTGTCACATTACTACATGAAGTATACTTGTTTGTGCCTGCCAAGTTAGTTGTGGGTGGGTGGGTGCACTGTGTGTGTTCTGCAGCTGCTCTTTAAACAACCTCTAATCAGCAGACTGGAGGGAGACAGTGAGAAGCTGCTGAAATATGAAGCTCTTATTACAGTAGGTCTCTCTACACACACACACACTGGTCGTTGTGACTGGGGAGTGTGTGACACAGAAACAGTTTCCATATGAACAGCAGCATTGGCCCACATGTAGCCTAGTAAGTGTGTTGTTTTGTATTGAGGTCTGGAGTGAAGGAGAGGCTCTCAGAATGTTAACATGCTGCCACTCAGGGAACACTCAAGAGCACACACTCCTCTCTACTGCTCTGCAAGTATTGCACTGTTTGATACCAGGACTGTGCTCAAAACAACAATGTGTTTGTGTAACCGACTGTGTTGAGCAGATGGAACATTGGGTTTGTCAGTGGCGGTCGGTGCTGATTAAGATTAGGGAGGACAATTTTTTTTTATGAGCATTTTTTTCTATCACAACATATTGGATGACTGTCGTTCATATTCCATTCACCCAGTTCAATGTAACATTGATAGGTTTAGACTACTAAATTATACGAGAATTTGCCATTTACCCATCATGAAGTTGCTACAACCTAGCCCACAAATTAACATTTATAATGTAGGCGCACAGGTCGAGAGACAAATTGGAGTAATCAAGGTGACAGACAGTGATGCATTCAATACCACCTTGCACACTCTTGCCTGCATCTAGCTGATCTGATTTTCCCAAAGCATCTTAAGGCTAAGGTCATCTTAGAACCATAGGATCCTAACGATGAACTTAACATTGGTAAACTGGGCCCTGGGGTGATTTTGTCCAAACAGTTCTGTTTTGAAACTAAAAATAGTTTCTATTGGACATATTCCGGTAGGTCCCCCCGTTTCGTTCAGTTTCCTTCAGTTTAAGAAACGTTTAGCAACAATCGGCGGAATGAATACACCCCTGATCACCCGCACACACAGTACACTTTCATAGCAGCCACATACAGCATCATCACTTTGCTCATTGTATAATTCCTTCTAGCATCTATGCGCTCTCCCCCTCTCACCTTTTCCCTTCGCTTGTGGACTTCAGTTCACGACACAATTGTCTGTGACCAGGTGCAAAATCCTCTCAAAAGCCAAACCTTCATACCATTACTGCTGACCGTTACACCGCCTACATCATTGTCACCATATTAACATTATACCGGTAGTCAACAAACTAGAACTAACGTGTTAGTAAACATCCGATCCATGTGTATCATCACAGCAAGCAGTTTAGCAGTTAAAATTCTGTAGTTTTAAGAAATTACCTGGTTTTCCCTAAAACTCCCACAATCAGAAGGGAATAAACAGGAAATCGGGACTCCTACAACCAGGATTTCTGGGAAACCAGTTCTTTTATTGAAAGTTCCTGGAATTTTGCAACCCTAGTGACTGAGCATGTGTTGGTGGGGTGGTTACTGGTTGGTGCTTAAATTAGCTTTAATGCGGGTGTGGGTCTGTGGGCATGTAGTCATAAAAGGACTGAGTCTTTACAGTAAACTAGCCGTGTGTGTGTACGTACACACACACGCAACCTTTACTGTAAACTCACACATGCTGGTTAGTACAGAGAACAAGGAGGGGTCTGTTTGGGGTTACCATGCTATTGTGTGTCTAAATTGCAGCTTTGGGCCTCTTCTCACTACAAGAGATTGCCCAGAGATTCTGAGGAAAATAGCCTTGTGTAGACCTTTTATTGTAATGTAAACTTGAGAACTTGTCTCGACTGCTACCTGCAGAGGTCATGCACCACACTCCTGACAATTGCCCCCCTGCAAGCAGGGCAGTGTAAACAGAATTGAGCTAAGTTAGTATGTGAGGAGGATGCAGATATTTATTTTTGTTTGCTACCTAGCGCTGTATAATATGAATGACACTGTATGATAACGTTACTGTACTTTTATATTTGTTTTAGAGCGGTAAATATTAATTTTTTACAATGCTAAAGTTAGCTACTTGATGAAGCAAATGTCGTTGGCCAACGTTATTTAGCTAGCAGCTGTGCCACTTTGGCTGTGTTACTGTCTTGCAGCTAAATGAATGAGTGCATGGACAAGAAAACAAATGTCTGTTACCTGCTTGTGAATTGTTGCATTATTCAAGAGTGTATTATGGTTTTGTTGCATTAATCAAGAGTAATATGGTAGATGCATGAAAAATTGCTCACATAAGCTAGCTAGTTTGCATATTTATGGCTAACTAACTGTGATATTTACGGTACATCAGAACTGTGAACCCTCTCTCGGCATGGACATTCTATTGCAAATGTAAATTGAAAAGTTTATGTACATATCATGTCAATTACATTTTGTCCCGATGCCCCTCTTCCAACTTTCGTCAATCTGAATAAGCTCTTGTTTAGTGCATGTTCGCTCACACCGAGATGATGAAAGTCTAGTGGTTCGCTGGTGTGTCATTTGTGTGTGAGCGCAGAGACGGCGGAACAATTTTGACAGGGCGTGCGAAAAATAAAAAGTTTAAGCATCATTTTAGATATTTTTTCTGTTTATAATTTCCGACATTTGGTAGGCTATTTGTTAGTCAACGTGTCTATAATTAGATAGGCCTACATCCAGCTTCTCTTCTGTCTAAAACAGGGGTCCTCAAACGTTTTCACTCAGGGCCCCCTTCCAGCATTGGGAACCCCCCCCCCCCCCCACCCCCTCTTAAATCCTGCAATTCTACACATTTTACTATTGTCTTGTGTGTTCATGTGATATTTTAGTGACTCAAACGTTACAACAAAATCAATGCGCTAAAAAACCTAGCTAAAAAAACGTTAGCTGACACGTGCTAGTTGATTAGGCCATTTCTGAGCTATAAATAGCTCTCTAATGTATGCAATGACTGACATGAGGAGAGGAACTGATGACGCACTACCCAATTTCGAAACTGCACCATGTGCATTCTACTAGAGTAAACAACTTTCCACTTTCAGGAGTGGACTGCAATGGGGAAAGACTACCTGGGCTCGTCCAATAAGAAACGCTCATTTTCATTCTCCATTGCAAGACGTTTTGACACGTGCCATTGCATGGCCTAATTAACACCATGCAGGTGTGTGGGTAGAGGGTTGTGAGAAGGAGAGGTAGCGCAGATGTAGCATCGTCATTAGTCACCTGCTACTATAGCTCTGTCACCCTGTGGAGCCAGCCATACAATGTATTCTGCAATACACTAGTGTGTGTGCTTGTGAGGGAGGGAGTGTGTGTGCAGTGAACATACATGCCTCTGTGTAATCGTGTGTGCGTGGGGTAATGGTGCTCTGCCGACAGAGCTGTCTGAGTGATGGCAGGCTGCAGATTTGTAGCGCATTCCGACGATCATCTTATCTGCTGTCACGGAGAGGAGGAGAGCAGAGGGGACGCTGCTGCATAGCAGGCTCCCATCTCTCGCGCTCTCTCTCTTCCTATCGCGCTCGTTCTTGCTCACTCGCCCGTGCTCTCACTCGTTCTCCCCCTGTCGCTCGTTCTCCCACGGTCTCTCTTTCTCTCCCTGCCATCTGTGACAGCTGTACAGAACTTATCCAAAGGTTTTTGACTTATCAAACACGGCAGAAAGCTAACACTATATGATCCCCAGTGTCCTGATTTTAATTCAATCACTTACTTAGATAACTAGCAAGTTAAATTTAGGGGTCGTGTTAATGCAACATTCTGTGTGTTTCACGCAGAAAAAAATGTTGATAAATACACACATCTATGTAAAATGCTTCTTATTATAATTTCTACTCAGCATCAGACTACTTTTATGCTGTAGTTGCACTTCTCCACTAGGATGAGAATTCATGAATGGGAATTCTATCAGCAGACAGCGCTCTGACTGGTGTGTAGCCTACTTTTCTCTGGTTAAATGCAAGATTAACTAAGCAAAACATTAGGAAATGTAGCTGGCTACATTCTTTATGATAAACATAAGCAATATGATGGCCATGCATCGTTTTTGCAAAAAAATCCTTGCTTTTTTGTGTGGCTGCCAGCCAAATAGCGTTGCACTTCTGTTGTCATCTGATGAAAAGGACACTATACTGAACAAAAATATAAATGCAACATGTGAAGTGTTGGTCCCATGTTTCATGAGATGAAATAAAAGGCCACTCTAAAATGTGCTGTTTTGTCACACAACACAATGCCACAGATGTTTCATGTTTTGAGGGAGCTGAACTCACCTGCTCTGCTTTCTGCTGTCGTGCTATTTACAAACAGACGTGACTGGCTCACCTGTTCTGGGGAACTATCATACGCTTCATAATGTAAGATAATGTGACCGGTGAAATTAAGAACGTGATATGCTTTATATCCTTATGTATTGCAGGTATTTACTTAAAAAGTAGCAAAAATATTAACATTTATAGAAAAACTTCAAAGAAATATGATTGACGGTATCGAAAAACCATCCTGTGACTTTCT
Source organism: Salvelinus namaycush (assembly GCF_016432855.1). Taxonomy (NCBI): domain Eukaryota; kingdom Metazoa; phylum Chordata; class Actinopteri; order Salmoniformes; family Salmonidae; genus Salvelinus; species Salvelinus namaycush. The sequence continues at coordinate 18,287,521 of NC_052316.1, forward strand.
AAATACCCCGGTATACCGCCCAAGCCTAGTGTTTGTATGTATCGTGTACCACACACGTGAGGAAAGTCACCCTTCTGAGATGCCCAGGTCTAGGTGAACAGATACAGATAGAATTGTCACTTCTCAGAAATCCTGCTATAGGTGACTTCTGCAGAGCGGCAATTCCACTGTAACAAAATCTATCAGGGGAATAAATGTAATCCCCCGAGCTTTCTGCCATCCTCCCTCCCTCCATCTCCTCCCCCTCCTGTCTCCCCCCCCCTCCCTCCCTGGCGGTGATAAATGAGTCAATTATGGGCGGCAGCGCGGGCCTTCTGAAGGGGAGCGGATGTGCTGTTATTACCTGTTGCAGCCTGGTAATGTTGCAGTATTAATCATATTCTAATTTCCCAGGCCCTCGTAGCTCTCCTCCGCATAAATCTGCCGCACGCAAACAAGTCAGCAGCGTGCCCGCCGGGGTGAAATACAGCCCAGGGGATAGGTGGAGAGGAGAACGGAAATGGGGGGGGGGGTTGTGTGAGTAAAGGACACGGGAGGGAGCTGTTGGCTGACTGGCTAGTTCCTTAAAGGAAAAATCCACCCAAAACCACTAATTCATATAATTTATGATGTTAAATAACACTCATGTGAGAACGATATCTTTTGTGAACAAATGTTTAATTTTGTCATTATAATAAGGTTGGTAGCAACATGTGGAAATGTATTACAGTTCAAGTTGTCTAAAAATAAACACAATGCAATGCTCTATGGCTGGCTTGCTAGCTAGCAAATGTAGCTACACACAATAATACCGAAGTCAATATCAGCATATGAAGTAGCTAGTTAGCTGTATAATCGCCTAAAAAAAACTGCACTATCAATTTAGGAGTCTGCAATCTCAGCATGTTCAACCTGCAGATCAAGTCTGACATTCGCAACGGCACCATGCAATGCAGCCTGGACTGAAAAGGCAGACAAATAAGAGAAAGGTGATGGACCCTCAGTTAAATTACACATTTCTCAAGGTCGGAATATTGCAAAAATATGGTCAATGGCTTTCACAATCTCCTATTAAATTCCAGTGTAGTGAGCGGCTGAATTTCTGCCTGCTTGAATGGCAATAGCTCTGATAAACATGAATTGACTCTGGGAATCGATGGAACATCATGCAGAGATGCACAAAAACAATAACATTCAAAATGGGTGAATCTTTTCTTTTTAATGGAGGGCTGTGTGCGTGCTGGGCTCAGGATCCCTGGGTTGCCTTGGTGCGGCATGGTCACAGGGTGACTTGGCAGGGACATACGGAGGGAGGAAGGGTCAGACAAAGGGACGGAGAGAGGGAGGAGGGGACTGATAGAAAGAATGAGGGAGGGAGATTGGAAGGGGGAGAGCGGAGGGATCGGGAGGGAGGGAGAGGCGCGTCGCGTACCCTGCCCTTCTATGACACCTTGGTCCTGGCTTGCCTGGTCTGTTCTGGCTTGGTGTCGAGCGCCAAGCGTGAGTCATCTATTCCTGGTGTGCTCTGAAGTGATAATGTCCTGTCACCAGCCCAATCCTATCTTTGCTGGGACAAATCTAGCTGCAGGTGTCTGCACTGCCTACTAAATATGGACCTGTGTTAATGTTAATATATTTCAGGCTCTGTCTATCGGGCAACTTTTTAGATGTACTGTATGTATCCGAAGAAATAGAACAGTATTATGATAGAGTTTCTACCCTTTTCTAAATCTTTCCTACAGCCTGAAGATGGAGTGTGAGAAACTGGCCACAGAGAAGACTGAGATCCAGAGACACTACGTCATGGTGAGACCCGCAAGAACACATGCACACACTCCCCATCCACAACCTTGGGTTTTCTAACGAACACCATGCTGATGGTTAATTTCTGCAGGAGAAGAGTTGAGATCCATTGTGTAGCTTTCCCAGACGGAGCAGACAGACAAGACAACTCTCTCTCTGGTAACACACAGACAGCTGTCTGTCTGTCTGTCTGTTGACTACACTGTACCACTCATGCCAGCATCTGGCAAGGGATTACACATCACACCCACTGGAAACCACATGGACCACAGACGTATGCAAGCACACACACAGCACAGCACATATTACGTTGTGTGTATGTTTGAAGTGTGCGTGTGTTGTCTCCAGCTCTGATATGGGTAATCCTCCACATTCCTGGCGGTGTTCATACGAGGCTGTGATCAGAGAGCGCCCTAACCACAGCTGACTGTGTGTTGCCCAGTGCCCACTGTGGCAAAAGAAGCTATGTGGCAGTCTGGCACAGCCCCGGCGCTTGGCATACATCTCCACCCATTTCTCTCTTCTTTTTAGCTCAGAATTTTGGAGTCTGCAAGTCGCCTAGCAACAGCTCTGAATCTTGGCACACCGGCAGAACACAACAGCCAGCCGTCAGGAAGGGCCCTTTTATTGAACACACACACTTCTGCAGAATATGGAGGGATGGAGTCCACTGCTCCATCAAAAAGCTCTCAACGCTGCCATTTCTTTATTTCTTCTACCTAGCTGTCAACCCCCTCACTTTTTACTCCTTAACCAACCTTGCTGAAAATGACATGTCAGAATGTCACACTACAACGTCAGTTTTTAAAATGACTTCAGCTCTGCCCGACAACGATTTTCCATCCTTGCTCTGAACCGAGTGATTGACACCACCACCATCTCTGTGCTCACATACCAGGTTGGCATAGCCCAGAGCTGAGGTCATTAAATAAATTAATAAAACCAAGCAAATCGACTCGCCCACTCATCCAGCATTGAAAGGTACTTTTTTTTATTGTAGATCTGCATATATGCAAATGTACAACCATCAATTTCCGTCTCTCTTTTACAGTATTACGAGATGTCCTACGGCCTTAATATTGAAATGCACAAACAGGTGAGTCTAACCTCCCTCTCTAGTCGACCTGCGACTAGATGAGTAATGTATGTATGCTATGCTTCTGGGAGAATCTAGTGAACTGGCCTCCAGCATAACATGCTAACCCGCCCATGATGGACCCATGGCACTATGCTGCTGTTGCATTAATAGGATTTGCAAACCGAATTCCTTTTTCTAGACAGACAAGGCGAGACGAGAGGAGAGATGTGCCCTTCCTTCCCAAAGCAGCCGGAACATCCTCTTCTCTCCCCTCATAAATCCTGTCTATTACCACTACTGACTTCACCCTCCTCCTCCCTCTATCCCTCCCTCTATCCCTTTATCTCTTTCTCTATAACCTCCTCTGTCTCTTTATCCTTATATCCCATAGTCTAATTTCTATATAACCCCCTCTCCTTTTCTCTCCATTTCTCACCTTCTTTCTATCATAACCCCCCCCCCCCCCCCCCCCCCGCGCCTCTGTCTTTCCTTGACACCCCATCCCGTCTCCCCCTCTTCCTCTCTCTCTCCTGCAGACATATAGTCCATGCTGAATTTCACTTTAAATCAGGTCACTGCCTTCAGAGCGTCTGCTCTCTCCCTTCGTTTTGCCATCTCAATCGCTCTGCTTTTGACAAGCCACACGAATCACCCTGCCCTCCTCCTTCCTTCTCTCTGTCTCTTTCTCTCTCTCACTCCCCTATCCTCCTCCTTCCTTCTCTCTGTCTCTTTCTCTCTCTCACTCCCCCATCCTCCTCCTTCCTTCTCTCTGTCTCTTTCTCTCTCTCACTCCCCCATCCTCCTCCTTGTGCATCCTGCCTCATTGGCTTTCATTTCCTCAACGGCACAAGAGCCTCCCCGCCTCCTTCTCCCCTCCCCCTTCTTTTCATTTCCCTCTCCCATTTTGTACTCCCCTATTTATGCTCTTTCCCTTGCGCTCACTTGCTCACGGTCTCTCGTTTTTTTTGCTTTCTCCCTCACCCACCACGTGCACTTCTCTCCGATCTCCCTGGCTCCCGCTCTCTTGAAGATGTCATTTAGTAGTTGGCGTTCTCTAACAAGAAATCATTGTGTTTCCCTGGTGAGGGTGCTGATGGATTTATGGAGGCAAGTGCTGAAGGGTGGGGGTGGCAGAGGAGAGGAGAGGGGGGGGGGTCTGTACTGCCTGTCTGCAGAATAAGGGAAGAGGATGAGGGTTGAATGGGGGGTGAGATGAGCAGAGGCAAGAGGAAGAAGGGAGAGGAGGAAGAGTGTGAAAGAGGAGGGGGGGTGGGAGTTTACCACAGCGTCAATAAATCAGTTGGTAGGGAATGGTGTGGGGCTGTGTCGCCTGGCCCGGTCGAGAGAAGAGGGAGACGGTACAGCAGAGGCTAGCTGTCAGCAGGAAAATGGCCCCCGGTCATAATGATGTTGTCATCATGATCTCTGCATGCATATCATTACTCTGTGTGTGTGTGTGGGGTGGGAGGGGGGGGGGGGGGGGGGGGGGGAGAGAGACAGTATGGTTCTGATACAGCACATGGCAGATTACTTCACTAATGGTAGTGAGAGAAGGAGATGGAGGGAGGAAGAGCTGGCAGACTAAGCCCATTGACCCCCAGCAGGTAGCCACGCACACTCTGGGATGGGTGGTCACATTCGATACTGGCCATGAATATTTTACCCGGGCTTCTTGGCAGTGTTTGGATTTGCATGGACCAAATGTGAGGAGCTGAAATATTTACAACACTGGCCCTCGCAGCCAGACCTGCTCAGGTTCTGGGGTGTGTGTTGCTTTGATGAGCACACACACGGTGTCCTCACACGCAATCTCTATTTTATGTGTGTTGCAGACAGAGATCGCCAAGCGGCTGAACGTGATCTGTGCCCAGCTCATCCCTTTCCTGTCACAGGAGGTGAGATGACCTGAAGACAGGCGTGCGTGCACACACACACACACACACACACACACACACACACACACACACACACACACACACACACACTGCAAATCAATCATAGACATGCGCACACACACCGCAAATCAAACACAGACACACAAAAACACACGGTCATGCATATTAACACATCAGTAACACATTCAGTATCTCTCTGACAGCCACCTACACCCTGAGGCATGCATATGCATGCTGCTAGTACCCAACAACTCACAGTAAAACATTGACATACCTCGATGCAGCAGGCACACACATTTACACAGTGACATGAGCCCTTATGGAGCTTCGAAGCGTGACTGTTATTCCTCCTAAACATGTGCATACTTTATACCACATGCTTTAATACTGGTCTTGATGTATTATTATTGACTTTGTAAAGCATGTTAAAATTCAGACCTTTCCTTTCAAGTTCACTGTTACCTTGGTTTGTCCCACAGCACCAACAACAGGTGGTCCAGGCCATGGAGCGCGCCAAGCAGGTGACTATGGGGGAGTTAAATGCGTCTATAGGGGTACGTGGACTCCCCCCTCTACCTCATACAGTGTGTCCCTTCATCCTCTCATACGTCTTTATTTTTGCCTCTTTTGTTTTGTTTTTCTGTGAATAGCCAGTTCACCCTCCTTCCAGCACACACACACACACACACACACAAATTGGTCCCTTAGTGTGGACCTAACAGGAACAGGTTGAGATGAGACTGTTAGGAAACGTAGTGAGAGAAGAGAAGGAGAGATGACACTATCTGTGTGTCTGCACAACGCTGGGTGCCAAGAGACAACACATGGCCTCACCAAACCAGAGGAATGACGTTTCAAATCACACATCAGTTCTTAGTCTGAGAATTAAAACTAAAAATAATACAATGATTTTCTTGCCTTCACATCATTCCAACCATGCACTCCATGGTTTGATTTTTGTGGCAGTGTTCTCTCTCCTAGGGAGGCACTCCTTTCCTCCACTCGCACTCCATTTGGATGGCACCATGCATGGGCTCCTCCATTAATGGAGACACCCTTCTCTGTGACACCTCTCTCTGTATACCTCTCCCTTCAGCCCCTCCCCTGTCCAGTCCACCTCTAACCCAGTAGACCACAACTCAACCCCTGTCTTGTTTTCTCTCTCCTTCTCTCTCCTCCCTCCAGCAACAGCTGCAGGCGCAGCACCTCTCCCAGCACGTGGCCCAGGGCCTGCAGGGCCTGCAGGGTCTGCAGGGCCTGCAAATGGGGCCCCACCCTGGGGGCCTCCCTCACCCTGGCCTGGCGCTGGGCGGTGGGTCTGGCCTATTGGCCCTGTCCGGGGCCCTGGGGGTCCAGCTGGCTGCCAAAGAGGGCCATGAGAGGGCCCACATGGAGGCTGCCGCTGCTGCAGCCGCCGCAGAGCACCACAGAGGTATGGGCTGGGATGGGGATGATGGGAGATTAGGTTGGCCAGGTTTGGGTTAGGCTGGATGGGGAGAGTTTGTTTTGGTTGGGTTTAGAGTAGTTGTGGTTGGTTAATGTGAGGTTGGGATGGGCTGGGGCATGTTCTTAGCTGTGTGTTTGTGAGAATGGTGATAGTCATGCTGTATTGTGTTTGCTCTGTTTTGGCTGGCTGCGGGGACGCGGGGCGATGCTGTCCATCATGGACGTAGACCGCGAGGCTGGACCGGTGAGTACACTACACTTCAAGTTCCCTACACCCAAGTACGCTACAACATAGTACAGTACACCATACTACATCTCCATTCTCTATCCCCCTCACGGACACTGAACCCCAGTCGAGGCTGTGTGATGATTTTTTTTTCATCACATTTCGCCAGTGTGGTTATGAAATTGACATGATTAAACAGTCCCTCTCACTTCGTTATCCTTCCCTCCTCAGAGCTCTATGTCCAACGGGGATAAGGGCCGTTCAGCAGACTACCTCAGCAATGGGAAGAAGAGGAAAGCTGACGAGAAGGAGTTCATGACAGATTATGTTAGTATACTGAGTTGATAGCCAATTGTGGGTGTTTGTGTTCAGTAATTAGTTAATTTGTGTGTGTTCCATTTTTAACTAAAAGCCCACATTTTGATTGCAGGGCAGCGATGCGGATAAGAGTGATGATAATTTGGTGGTGGATGAGGTGAGTTGGTCCATCTCTGCGCCTCAGTTCAGACCCAAATTGACTCTGATAATTGACTGATTCAGATTGATGAGAGAAACACTCAGCGGGACCACGTCTAGTGGACTAACGTCCCCCACCCCGTCTCTGTGACCCCGCAGGACCCCTCATCCCCCCGCAGTGTGCACTCCTACTCGTCCAGAGAAAACGGCCTGGACAAACTGCCCCCCTCCCGTAAAGACGCCCTTCCCCAGGCCAGCCCCGCCTCCCTGGCCTCCTCCAGCAGCCAAGCCTCCCCCTCCCGCAGCAAGGACCGGGAGCCGCCGGTATGCTCAGGATCAGTCCATTACATGACGTTGTCACACACACACACACACACACAGCTTCATACAGTTATGCTCAGAGTCAGATGAGTGATTGTATGTATGGTGAGACATGCGCAGCCTACATACTTAGTTTCAGTGATGATATTTCAATTCAGCTTCATACGCAGTGTCAAGGATGCTCACGGCCCCATGTGACCCTAGCCTTGCTGAGCCTTACTGAATTACTGCGTTTCTACACACACACTTATCTCCTTGGGCATGATCTTTCTTCAGCATAGATATATTATTCTAGATACAAAGAGCAGCAGTCATCTGTTAAATATGACATGCATTCCAAAAGGATTTCTACATGTTGGATGTCCTTTGTGTAATTCTACAGTATTAGCACCTAGTGTTTCTGATAGCTGTGATGGAAGGACATCTTACATTCACATCACACTCTCTCCTTCTCTCACTCTCACTCCCCTTCACATTCTCATTGACATTCTCATTCACACTGTTGTTTTCTCTCACTGCTTCTTTCGATCTCTCTCCCCCTCTCTCTCGCCCCCATCTCTCTCGCTCTCTCGCTCTCTTTCTCTCTCGCTCTCTTTCTCTCTCGCTCTCTTTCTCTCTCTTCACCCCTCTCCCTCCCTCTTTTTCTCTAACAGAGGGAGAAGTCCAGTACCCCAGGTATGAAGTCAGGCACCCCCCACAGTTCCCAGGACTCCTCCACCCCTGGCCCCAGTGCCCCCCCACAGTTCCGCTCCCTCCCTGGCAAACCTGGCGTTGACCCTCTGGGTAAGACCAACCACAAGACCATCGTAATCATGGATTGTATTTACATTGCAGTTTTCACTATGTTTTTAAAGGGTCTTCAATATACCAGCCATGATCATTTACCAGACCATTTTATCTGAAGCTGCCAAGAGTTTCCATCTATATTCAGTATCTGTGGTCCATGGCATAAATCAAAATGGTAAACCACGCTCCAAACAGCTGAGCGATCCAAACTGCCCTTGATGTGGGTTAACTGATGCGTCTGCCTACTGCCTGTGGGGTTGAGAGCTATGCGGGAACCTTTAAACGGCGAGATTAAGAGAGGTGAAGGACTGCGACTGAACTGTTTCATTATTACGTTGCTTCAGTCTATTGGAATGCATCACTCTTCTCCCAGAATCTCTCTATGAAGTCTAGTGGCTCCACACTGCAGTGTGGCAAACTAGCCAGCAGAGTGCAGTAGTGGTCTGGTGATCTCTTCTGTGGCATTGAGCTGTGTGTTTGATCCTACTTGATGTGGAACCCTGCATAGAGGATCAGAGCTGCCACAGGAACTCCTCTGTGCTAACTGTTAAACCTCAACTCTGATGCCCTCTGGTGGCATTTTTCTAAACAACAGATAATATTGTATACTACCCTCAAAGTACATTTTTGTTTCAAATTAACCCTACGAATACTTTCTTAGTACTGTGAGAAAGGTAAGAACTGTGGGATTCTGATAAAGGTGTCAGAAACAATGTGCCTACAACAGAGCCCGAAATACAGCAGGCCCCAAAAAACACACACAAACACATGTCTGTAATAAAGTCCTTTTGTGGTGAAAACTCATTCTTATTGGCTGCGCCTGTCTCCCCTGTCTCCCCTGCGCCTGTCTATGCCCTCCAAGGTCCACACATGGCTGCACCCCTGCCCAGTCATGTGAAATCCATAGATTAGTGGCTAATTCATTTATTTCAATATCCTTATATGAACTGTAACTCAGTAAAATCTTCTAAATTTTTGCATTTATATTTTTGTTCAGTATTATTTTAAGGTCATTGCAGAGCAAGGCCCTAAAAATTGTAAAATACTCCAGTCACCCAATCCATACCGTTCTCTCTGCTACCGCACTGCAAGCGGTACCGATGCACCAAGTCTGGAACCAACAGGACCCTGAACAGCTTCTACCCCCAAGCCATAAGACTGCTAAATAGTCCGAGTAGCTATTTAGTTAACTATCTGCATTGACCCGCTTTCTCACTAATTCTTAACTCATCACATACGCTATTGCTTATTATCTCTCCTGTTGCCTAGTCACTCTACCCCTACCTATATGTACATGGGGCAGCAGGGTAGCCTAGTGGTTAGAGCATTGGGCTAGTAACCGAAAGGTTGCAAGTTCGAATCCCCGAGCTGACAAGGTACAAATCTGTCGTTCTGCCCCTGAACAAGGCAGTTAACCCACTAGGCCGTCATTGAAAATAAGAATTTGTTCTTAACTGACTTGCCTAGTTAAATAAAGGTCAAATAAAAAAAATATCTACCTCAATTACCTCGTACCCCTGCACATCGACTCGGTATCTTGTGTATATAGCTAAGTTATAATTCATTACTCGTTGTGTATTTATTCCTTGTGTTATTATTTTTCTATTGTTACATTTTTCTCTCTGCGTTGTTGGGTAGTAAGCATTTCACTGTTGGTCTACACCTGTTGTTTTGCGAAGCATGTGACAAATCATTTGATTTGATTTTGATAAACATCAGCTACTGGTTGGATTCTAGCCTTCTAAGGTTATGAACAGTGTTTTATAATTTGCTGCTTTATCGATTCTCTCACAATCTTATCTTCCGTCTTCTCCTCCTCTCTCCCCCTTTCTCTTCTCCCCATTAGCTCTAGGTCTGAGGAACCCTCTGGCGGTGCAGGGGGCGTACCCCCCCGGGGCATTTGGCCTGCCCCCTCCAGGGGTGAATGGGGAACTGGCGGGGGCAGCAGCAGCCTACGGGGCTGGGCTCCACCTGGTCTCCCCCCAGATTAATGGCTCTGCAGCCGCAGCAGCAGCTGGATACGGACGATCAGCAGTGGTGAGAGAGTGATGAAGTGGAGGGAAAGAAAGCGCTTTCATATATATATTTCATATATATATATATGCACATACTGATTACATATTTATTGTCATCCAATTGCATGACTTCATACACCAATTATATCTCCTTATGGAATGTTATAATTCACTGTGGGAAAACGTTCTAAATCTATTATGTGATTTTGAGAAGGCTTTCTGGGAGTTTGACTTGTGACTGCTCTGTCAGATGCCTGAGCTAACATATGTTCTTTGTCCCTGTCCCCCAGGTGGGTTATGAGTCTCCTCACCCCCACATGAGGGTCCCAGGGTTACCCGCCAGCCTGCAGTCTGCTGCCTCAGGAAAGCCGTGAGTACTGTTCTCTCTGCCTCTGCTACCACAACCTCCTATACGGTCACCACGCCCTCTTATTCTCTGACCACAGCACAATTACACTGTTATAAAACAGTCTTCATATTCCTCTGTTGTTATTGTAGGGTTTTATTGTTGGAGGTTAACCTCAAGCTTCAGCCTTGTAAAGTAACAACTATACTTCTCCTCCTCCCTCCTGCCTCTCTCCAGTGCTTACTCTTTCCATGTCAGTGCGGATGGACAGATGCAGCCGGTGCCTTTCCCTCCGGATGCCCTGCTGGGCCCGGGCATCCCGCGGCATGCCCGTCAGATCCACACTCTGAACCACGGAGAGGTGGTGTGTGCCGTCACCATCAGCACCTCCACACGTCACGTCTACACTGGCGGCAAGGGCTGTGTCAAGGTGTGGGACATCAGCCAGCCTGGCAGCAAGAGTGCCATGGCCCAGCTTGACTGTCTGGTGAGTGGAAGGACACACACACTCACAGTGGTCATAGATGGATAGCTACAGATGCACTGACAAAGATCAACGAAGGGGGTGGGAAGAGCGAGAGGATGGACGCACTCAAACCCTGGTCACCACATAGGCAGAAGTTAAAAGTATACAGAGACGGGCAGTTGTTTTAATGCTCTCCAGTGTCCATAAAAAATTGTTTTCTTGAAGGGCAATGTTCTTGGTGTAATTTCTTCCCCTGGTGGTACTGCTGAGGCTGCATTACTGATGTTACACTCCTGAGAGGACTCATTTTTGCTGCTGTGGATTTTATGTTGCCCATTACACACAGTCACATGTTTCACACCTTAATTACTGGAGTTATTTTCTCTGTTACCCAATCAGAATAGGGATAACTACATCCGTTCCTGCAAGCTCCTCCCTGATGGGCGGACCCTCATTGTTGGAGGCGAGGCCAGCACGTTGTCAATCTGGGACTTGGCCACACCTACTCCCCGCATCAAGGCGGAGTTGACGTCTTCTGCCCCGGCCTGCTACGCTCTGGCCATCTCCCCCGACAACAAGGTCTGCTTCTCCTGCTGCAGTGACGGCAACATCGTAGTCTGGGACCTGCACAACCAGACCCTGGTCAGGTAAGAGGATGAGGAGGTGGTTAGGAAGGGTATAGGGGGGAAACATCATGGTTTGGGACCTGCACAACCAGACACTGGTCAGGTAAGTTTGGGAGGGTAGGGCAGGAGAGAGAGAGGGAGGAGAGCTCAGGATTGGAGGCTATAGACCAGGGGTCTCAAACAGGTTGATTGTGAGCTACCAGTAGCTCGCAGCCCGCTTATGAGTTGCTCACCAAACAATTCTGAAAGCATAGGCCATTTTCACATGTTCCACTGCAAACTGTCATTAACAAATCTCAAGAATCAGACACCGCAAGCTCCCAGCTACTATCTAATCAACATTGTTATTATCCCACCCCTTGTTAACCACTATTGGCTTAAAAAGCCAAACCTAACACAATATCTGCCAATTAATCATTGCCCGTCTGTTTGTGTTGTGTGCGTTTGTCTATCACTCTGTGTGTAGCTAGTTGATGTGATAATTGTCTTGTTGGTTGACAGAAATACTTTCCCTAAAACCGTCTCAATTAAATGTTAACTGCAAAGTAGTAAGTATATCATGAGTAAGTACGGTATATAATTTGTATCCATTATTTTTTAATTGCAAACTTTGCAATGAATTGAGCAGCGGAAGTACAGAACCATCGCTAGACTGGCACATTAGACAGCACATTCCTCACTCGCTAGATGTGCAATTAAAGGGCCAGATGCACAATTAAAGGGGAATTAAACGCAACAATCTAAATATGTTCATGTTCAGAAAATCCAATTTCATTGTTTCTCTATGAACAATTGTAATTTTGTTTTGTAAAACAAGGAAAAATAAAACTGAGAAAACAACATAATTTGGGAAAATATAAAACATAATTTGGGGAAATAATCACAGATTAGTGTTGTTAATTAACCCCCTCTGAAATCGCATTAGTATAATACAAAAATCAGTCAGTTTAACCATTACTTTACCTGGTATATTGGCAGAAAAAAGTGCACTACCTTTTCTTGCACGCTAAGGACCTGGGGAAAAGTTGCAGGGGAGAGGAGAAGAGAAAAATATGCCTATGAAAGCTAGAAAAAAACGAGTAGCTCGCAATTTTTATTTTTATTTTAAGTATCTCTCATGCTAGAGAAGGTTGTGAGACCCCTGCTATAGACTATGGATTACATCTAAATGGCTGGGTGTTGATGTTGATCTTTCTGCTCCTCAGGCAGTTCCAGGGTCACACTGACGGGGCCAGCTGTATTGACATCTCCAACGATGGGACCAAACTGTGGACGGGGGGGCTGGACAACACAGTACGCTGCTGGGACCTGAGAGAGGGACGGCAGCTGCAGCAGCATGACTTCACCTCACAGGTACTGACATCAAAGGAGACCTTGTGAGACTAGCTGAGATTAGATCAGGGCCCATGTCCACATTGTTTCTCAGAGTATAACATTTGTGCTGTGAGAAAAGAGCCATTTTATTCATAGCTTTTATTTTTACACATAAGAGTATGCATGAAGCCTAGTGGTTAGAGCATTAGGCCAGTAACTGAAAGGTTGCCAGTTCGAATCACCAAATCAACAAGGTGAAAAATCTGTCGTTCTGCCCTTGAGCAAGGCAGTTAACCCCCTACAAAAACAGCAACAACTGCTCCCTGACCTACCAATGTGGCAGCCCCCGCACATTTCTGATCCAGAGTGATTGGCTCAAGTTTCCATTGGAACTTATGTACAATTGACAATAAAAATATGGCCTCCCGGGTGGCGCAGTGGTCTAAGGCACTGCATCGCAGTGCTAGCTGTGCCACCAGAGATTCTGGGTTCGAGCCCAGGCTCTGTCGCAGCCGGCCGTGATCGGGAGGTCCATGGGGTGACGCACAATTGGCCCAGCTTTGTCCGGGTTAGGGAGGGTTTGGCAGGCAGGGATATCCTTGTCTCATCGCGCACTAGTGACTCCTGTGGCGGGCCGGGCGCACTGCACGCTGACCAGGTTGCCAGGTGTACGGTGTTTCCTCTGACACATTGGTGCGGCTGGCTTCCGGGTTGGGATGTGCATTGTGTCAAGAAACAGTGCAACTAGGTTGGGTTGTGTTTCGGCGGACGCATGGCTCTCGACTTTCGCCTCTCCCGAGTCCGTACGGGAGTTGCAGCGATGAGACAAGACTGTAACTACTACCATTCGGATACCACGAAATTGGGGAGAAAAAAGGGGGTAAAATAATACAAATACAAATGTAAAAAAGACTATAAAAATACATGTAATAAAAGTCCCACCTATTCTACAAATATTTAGAGGACCTCATAACCAGTTAAGACGTATAAGACTTACCAGCAGGCATCTTGATAATACATAAAGGCAGTGAGTCAGTGGTTCCTGCGCCAGTTGCAATTGCTTTGGAATTGTTGAAAGAATGTTTTTTTATATCTATATGATCAATCCATAAATCTAGACCTGCATGCAACAGTAGGCCTATCTCTTGCGCTTTTGACAATGATTTCACATGAGGCCTATTTCACATATGCCTAAATACTTAAGTCTTTCTTTCATCATGTTACATACATCACGGTATTTCAAGTTATCCCTTTGGAAAGCAATTTCACGCTGTTAATTTTTGTAGCCATCTAGGGCCTATGTTAACTTAGATTGTTTTCGATGAAATTATAGACCTTTCAAACGTATGCAACATTATCGGCAAGTGACTTGATGCCAACTGTGCCACAGCGATTTAATAGCTGTTAAATAGGAGCGACGAGTTTGTTGATATAACGGTAATATTATCAATATTACACTTAACAACCATCAGAATTGGTTAAACAAAGGTTATGCACGCCAATATATTAAGCAAGAATTAAGAGTAGGCAAAGTGATCGTGTTTGGTGAAAATTCTATCAAACGTTTGACCATTGCAACAGTCACATTCACAGGGTTGTCTGAAACGTGCTGTGGAGTTCACACCTGGCCATGATGCCTCATCGCCATTAGTTATTCCCCATTTGCAACAATGTCATTGAGCGTCATCACTATCTTTTCTTTGCGGTACCTCAAACTGTTGTGATTACCAGCTGAGAAACTTTTGCGTTTAGAATTCACTCCTGGCTCTTGGAGTTTGTCTGAGCAGTGTCTTAACATCATCCTAAAACCTACTCTGAGCTGGGAGTGTTTTTTGTCTTAAAACAGGTTTTAACAGGATTCCTAGGACTTTCTCTGAGACGCTTTGTGGATACGGCCCAGTACTGTATTTCACTGGCCTGTCACTCCTCTCTGTATCACTTCACACGTGATGATGATCTTTGTCAGATGTGTAATCAGCTTTCTCTCTTTGTTCCGTTCCCTCCCTCCAGATCTTCTCTCTGGGCTACTGTCCTACAGGAGAGTGGCTGGCAGTGGGCATGGAGAGCAGTAATGTAGAAGTGCTGCACGTCTCCAAACCAGACAAGTACCAGCTGCACCTCCACGAGAGCTGTGTGCTCTCACTCAAGTTCGCCTACTGTGGTACGTGCCACACTCCTAATTGTTCCATTCAAATGTTTTCTTGCGTAATCTTAAGGACAAAACTATCCTGAAATGACTCTGAGGCTCACACGGCACCAGTCCCTTTCTCCCTGTATGCGACCGACTAGCAATCCCTCTGTCATGCTACATCTCCTCTGCCCAGAGTTTTCATCTCCCTTTGTGTGTCTCTTTGGTTCGGCAGGTAAATGGTTTGTGAGCACAGGCAAAGATAACCTCCTGAACGCATGGCGGACACCCTATGGATCAAGCATATTCCAGGTAGGTCTGGGATTTGATACACTCTCTCTAGAGAAATGCTAAGAGTATATTTCAAGTGCATTTGTTGTTATTTAAGCCATTTTATACTATTTGTCTTTAGCTCAGTATTTACTGTATCAGGATTATATAAACCACTTTGTTTTGAAAGTGTAATTTAAGTGCAATACAGTATCTCTGTCAGTGAGTGTAACTGGACTCCTTTCTTTTTGTTTCTCAAGTCAAAGGAGTCGTCTTCGGTGCTCAGCTGTGACATCTCCCCCGATGACCAGTTCATTGTGACGGGCTCAGGTGACAAGAAGGCCACTGTGTACGAAGTTATCTACTGAGGAAGGAGCGCTCCGATTGGATAAAGTGGGGGCTAGGCTCCCCTGGTGCACCAAGGACTGTAAAGAGAGTGGCGGGTGTCGTGGAGACCAGAGACACACGTTGTACTTTGTTGTTTTGTTTACGTTTGTAAAGGATTCAGATGAGGGCGAAGTCGGATCTCTGGAACTTTGACCTTTAAAAAAAAATGCTCTGAGAAAAAGCTGGTAGTCTAGCGACACAATGCGGGATTCTTCCAAAGACCTGTTTTTTTCCTCTCGTTTTGTTACCTTTTTTCCTGTTTTAAACAAAATGAAACCTCTGTAGTAAACAAAAAATTTGCAAAAAGATAAACTTTTTTTTTTTGCCTTTTGAATTCTTGACAAGCAGTAGGACCATGGTGTGTGTGTGCGCGCACCGAGGGAGATAAGGGGGTTGTAAGGGCTGTGTGGAAGGGGGTTAGATTCAGCAACAATATGGTTGTATTATTATACATGGTGAAAGGACATACCACTACCCAGGATATGAAACTAAAATGTACATGTTAAAGGTATTCTGCAATTTCAGGGAAATGGCTACTTACTCCAAGTCGACAACGACATTAGTGTTTTCTATTGTATTTGTAGGGTACATAGACAGGTATTTTCACTACTACATCGTGACCTTTGAACTCGATGTATGTGTATATATATATATATATATATATATATGTATATGAACTGTAAATAAAGCTCTAAAGGCAAAAAAAAGAACATAGGTCGGATTTGCTTAGAGCTGGGGAGAAAAATAAATTGTGCTACTATTGAAAAACTAATTGTATGATTTAATTTGTATGATGATATTTCCTTTATAGTTTTGAGTATCTAATTTGAATTGCATATTCCCAAGAGAAGCAGGGCTGTGACTAACCACATAGGACTGATGGGTCTGGGAAGGTGGGTAAGATCTCTGCAGCCACACAGCTCAGTAGGAGTTTTGATATGGGTCTGTCTGCTGGTTTTTAATGTCATTGTCTCCCTGTGTCCCAAACTGGAAATGGAGCCGAGTAGGACTTGCCTCTAACTTCAGTGTCCTCTCAACCCCCCCCTCCCCTACACACACCCGGTGTACTCTCTATATAGTGTAGCTCTGCTCAGAACAGCCTCAACCATGAGTAGGGCTCATATCCAAAGGTGGACATGGTCCAGGAGTGGGCAGTTCTGCCTGTGTACAGATGGATGATAACGCAATGTGTTCCAAGCTACTGTGTGACCCCTGTAAATTTGAATGGTCTGATGAGTGTACATGTTGAGAGATGTCATATAATAGCGATGTCTCATTAGGAGTGGGATGAAGTTGCCTGGGCCTAGACAATGATCTATGGGCAACATTGACCTGGAGGAGTAGGTAATGATGGGATGATTAAGGTGGATGTTACCACATTCTCTCTCTCTAGAAGGGGAAGATGGGGAGCCAGTGCGTGGCCAAGGGAAGGACCTGTGGGGCAGGTGAAAGAACTCTGGGAGTGCTGTGGGTGGGATGGTCTGGGGGAGTGGGCGAGTTCATTTTGTATGGCCCGGTGCCCTGGGTGTGCAGAGTTCCATTGGTCCTTAAGTGAACTCTCCACCCACCTGAGGCTCCGGGCCATGCAAAATGAACTAGCCCATTGATGTGGGCGATGTAATGAGACTAATAAACTATTTTGTATGGTTCATGGTGTTTTCCTAGTTCATACTGCACTGCATGTCTTCAACATTCAAAACTGCATTCAAGAAGAAACACTCAAATGGACACTGGCACTTAAAAGATTAACACAACTTTTTAATTTTTTTTCTAATTTCTTTTACAACAACATTGAAAATGCGTCAGGAAGGAAAACACAGAGCATTTAAAAGTTCCTTCGCTTTAAAAAGAGAACAACTTTAAAACTTAAGTAATTCAATGTAGGAACAGCGAAAGCACAGGCAGCGGATATGGTTTTATTGACAGTGAGCGGAGAGGGAGCCTGTCTATGCCTGACAGGCAGTGAGGTGGGGAGGCAGGCATCTTATACTGTACACTTCCCACTGTCTCCACCTTTCCCCAAACATGCCCACAAAACGACCCAACACCTGCTGCTCTATACTGACAGACTTAACAATCACTGAAATTGCATTACACACTGACTGAAAACATACTAAAGTACAGTTATCACTTCTGCTTGAAACAGGAACAAAAACAGGAATCAGAAGAAGCCTTCCCCAAAATGGAGGGCCAGTTTCAGGGCCCTTGTGTTGTTGTGAAAGGGTAGTGGAGTCCACTGCCAATCACCATCACCGAGGAGAAGGACATCAGATTAAAAAATAAAAAGACAAATATATTTTCCACTAGGTCATGGAGTGTGTGTATCCGTCTTGCTCTCAAAGGCCAGAGTACAGGCGTAGGCAACCATAGCCTCTTAAAACAAAGCAACCACTACTGCAACAAAATGACTTAAAAGTAGCTTAAAAGCATGACTTAAACATTTTTTTTTGACACATTAAGATTGTGACGTTCTATCGAAGCAGGGTTTTGCAATATACATAATATAATTTCCTTATTTGCCACACATTGGAGCATGTCGTATAATACAGGGAAGTTAAATGAGCATTAAGCAGTGAGCAGTCTCAGGAGAACAATCTATTGGTAAGTATTAAGATGAACAGCGCAGTGTTGCTCTCGTCTGTTCAGTGTTTGTGGCACAGGGGGCCCACTGAGACTCAGATTGACTCTGCTCATTAAGCGCTGCTTTTGTGAGACAAAAATAAAATAGATATTAGGGGAGTGAGACGGGGAGCGCTACTATGAATACTTAATTGGGTACGAGGCTGTGTGAGTGTTTATCTCTGTGTTTTGGGTATATCTCTGGGGCAGAGCTCCAGCACGGCCCAGTCCAAGCCGGCTCAGGGTGCTAGCTTGCCGCTCCTGACAACATTGGCTGGGGAGCTGTGGCGCGGCGTTGGCCTCATTAAGGGTTCCACTGTCTGACTAATGAATCGATTGTCTGGTATCTGTGCTCCTCGCTGCAGCTCCCAGAGTGGCACGCTCCTCTGGGGTTTCCCTTCCGCTGAGCTCTTAATCAGGAAACGGCACTAATTACCCTCCTCCTCTCCCCCCGTCCTTCCTTCTCTCGTTATCTGTAGCCCTCTCACGCTCCCTCTACCTTGCTCTTTATCTCTCCGCCTTTCCTTCTCTTGCTCTCTCTTTCTATCCTGCCTCATCCTCAGGCTTAAATGGGTGCAGGGATGCGCAGCTAACTGACATTGGGAGGGGGGGGGGGCTGTTGTAGTAGGGTCCTTTGGGAGCTGGAGCCAGAAAGCATTGCTTCTGTACAAAAGAACCATGGTTGCCCCCACCTGCCCTGCTGTAGGTCTTGAGTAGGTCCCCCCTACACCCCACCCAGCCAAGCCCCCCCACCCCTCTGAAAATCCCTCACCCCCCTTATTTCCTGTTCTCAGTAGACCACCTCATACACGGTGGCCTTCTTGTCTCCAGAACCGGTCACTATGTACTTATCATCTGGTGACACGTCACAACTCAGGACCGATGAGGACTCCTTGGACTGAGAGAGGGAGAGACAGAGGAAAAAGGTGTTAAAAATCAGTGACTCATGCATGAACACTGTTAAAATTAGAGGTGGACCTGCCAGAGCCTGGTTAGTAGGTGTAATAACACTCCAGTTACACACCTCCACTTAGCTACGTGAAACTGAGTATAAACAGAGACAGAGACTGAGACTAAGGAGTCACAGACAGTATGAGACAGAAGGAGAGGTTCAGTGAGAGACAGACGTGTTTACTAAGGAACACACATCGGTCTAGGAAGAAACACACTTCCACTAATTTTTCCGTAGCGGTAGTTGAGTGACAGTGATGAGGAGAGATCTCCCTGAGGGTCCCCACATGGCACCACATATCCCTGCTCTACTCAGGAAACTCTTTCACTACTCACATGTCTCCATGTTCATCCACTATAGAGTTGTCTCCTCATAGCTCAAAATGTCCTAATAACACCAGTGTGTATTACCACCTAGATTTATTTTGTATATTTTTATTTAATATTTAAAACATACAATATACTTGCAGTGAAGCCGCTCAACAACTACAACAGACTCCCATCCAGAGCGACACACAGAAGCAACCAGGGAAAACAGAAAACAATACGAAAAACAAAAGACATCAAGGACAACAAAAATCATAACAGCAAGGCCAACTGAATATGTTTCAGTGCATCTATGGCACTATTTACGTGTGTGTGTGTGTCTGTGCACATGGGTGCATTTGAATGAGAGTGTGTGTATATGCATGTGTACAAACACCTGCACAGCATCAGCCTCAGGCAAACAGGCATTAGCTGTAACAACACTTCCCCTCAGTGTCATTCAAACGTGCTTTTTATGTTTTATTTTTACTTTTTTTTTTTTACTTTTATCTTCGATCGTCATTTTATCCCCCGCCCAGCAACTCCACTCCCACTTGTCTCCAATTCCACATCCCAACCCTCAGCTTCCCTCAGCTCATCCCACCTATCTCTGCTGGCCATCCTCTCTGGATATATCTTTCAGCTATGCTGTGATGTTTAACATAGATTGAAAATGTATTTAATCGAATGGAATCCACAGATTGCTAGTTGAAGATAAAAACTTTTACTAAGAGTATTAGTATATTAGTAATTGACTGATTCGGTCTCTCCAGATCTCCCAACAGTACTATTTTTAGTTCATTTTAGATCAATGTTATGCATTTTCAGCCATTCCTGATGGCAATACCAAAATAAATTGTCTATTGATTCTGTATCCTCGCAACAAAATCTGCAGAGCTGTGATGCTTGTATGCCCCAAATATTCAACATTTTGTTGGAGGCAAGAATTATACATAATCATTTTAGATGAAAAACACAAATTCTTGAATCTTGCATCATTTTATATATCAACTCATACTCATACTCGTAGCATGGAATCGGTACATCAAAAATCTCATCCCAACTATTTTGCAATCTGTATGGCACAGCTGTCAACATGCTGGTCCTCAAATTAAACTGGTATACTTTTCTATTTATGCTATTTTCATTCCTCCAGTTTTGATCCTTTATATTGGGTAGACAGACTAGTTCCCTACCTCCTCCCGCTGCCATCTGCCTCCTCCATTTAAAAAAAATGTAACCTTTATTTAAATAGGAAAGTCAGTTAAGAACAAATTCTTATTTACAATGACATCCTACCCCGACCAAACCCTAACGATGCTGGGCCAATTGTGCGCCGCCTTATGGGACTCCCAATCACGGACGGTTGTGATACAGCCTGGAATAAAACCAGGGTCTGTAGTGACGCCACTAGCACTGAGATGCAGTGCCTTAGACCACTGCGCAACTTAGGAGCCCATTTTTGGGGTAATGCTGTAATCAATTGGTTGTAATCTTGGATTGAGCAGACCTTCCCATACAATTCTGATAACTCCATGAAAGACAATACCATTCCAATTTACTAAATCATTTTAAAACAAAATACTATTTTCAAACATCTTTCCCATACATACAGGTATTTTATCAATCAGCACAGTTGGTTGATAATATTTGTTGTAACATTTGTTTTGTCTTTTCAGGGGGATGAAATTGAAATTGTAGCCAGCTCTGCAATGCTTGTTTGAAAAAGAGAGATACTTTGAAAAAAAGTATAATTTTCAATTAATGGCAGTCTACACAAAGGCAAAAAGGCCATTTTAAACATTGGATGAGCTTTTCTTAGTAATCTACTTGAGAACCATTTAGGGTTCAAGTAAAACTTTTGAATAAGTATAGCTTTTAGAAAAAGGTTTAGTGCTTTCATATTTAATCATCTAAACCCACCCAATTCATATTCATTACATAGATAGACACACGTTATCTTGTCTGGTTTAGCGTCCCAGATAAAGATAAATATTTTTTGCTCATATGATTTGAAAAACGAATTATCAGGAGTAGGCAGTGCCATAAGTAAGTGAGTAAACTGAGATATGACTAAGGAGTTAATCAGGAAATTTTTCCATTAATAGACCTCTCCATGGTTGCAGGGTCTTGTCTATTTTTACAAGTTTTCTATTGAAATTCATTGTGGAGAGCTCATTTATATATTTTGTGATATGAATACCAAATATGCCCATTTTATAGGTAAACTGCATGGCAATGTAAAATTTCCAATATGTAATATTGTACACTTATCATAATTAGGTTTTAGTACAGAGAGTCCAGAAAAGTTATCTAGATCTTCAATGAGACATTGCAGGGATCTAGCTTGCGGACTTAATATAAAACTTGAGTCATCGGCATACATGGACACTTTTGTTTTTAAGCCTTGGATTTCTAATCCTCTAATGTTGTTATTTGATCTGATTTTTATAGCTAGCATTTCAATGGCAATAACAAATAGATATGGTGACAGCAGACACCCTTGTTTTACTCCTCTTGACAATTCAAAACTCTCTGAGAAGTAGGCGCTATTTATTATTTTACACCTGGGGTTGCTATTGTAACAGTATAACTTTAGACCGTCCCCACGCCCCGACACGGGCGCGAACCAGGGACCCTCTGCACACATCAACAACAGTCACCCACGAAGCATCGTTACCCATCGCTCCACAAAAGCCACGGCCCTTGCAGAGCAAGGGGCAACACTACATCTAGGTTTCAGAGCAAGTGACGTAACTGATTGAAACGCTACTAGCGCGTACCCGCTAACTAGCTAGCCATTTCACATCCGTTACACTCACCCCCCTTTCAACCTCCTCCTTTTCCGCAGCAACCAGTGATCCGGGTCAACAGCATCAATGTAACAGTATAACTTTAAACCGTCTCCTCGCCCCGACACGGGCGCGAACCAGGGACCCTCTGCACACATCAACAACGGTCGCCCACGAAGCATCGTTACCCATCGCTCCACAAAGGCCACGGCTCTTGCAGAGCAAGGGGCAACACTACATCTAGGTTTCAGAGCAAGTGACGTAACTGATTGAAACGCTACTAGCGCGTACCCGCTAACAAGCTAGCCATTTCACATCCGTTACACTATACATTACTTTTACCCATTTTATAAGAGAATCACTGAAATTGAAAAAATCCAGGCTTTTATAAATAAAATCCAGTCTTACTTTATCAAAGGCCTGTTTCACGATCTTCTATTATTTATAGTAGTTGTGGTATATTATCTCCAATGTATTGTCCATGTAAAAAAACTTTTTAATTCAGAGTGCTATGCATTTTGTTAGTATTTTTGCATCACAACATTGAAGTGTAAGAGGCCTCCAGTTTTTAAGATAGACTGGATCTTTATATTTGCCATCTGGGTCTTGTTTTAATAATAGTGAAATCAGACCTTCCTGCTGAGTACCTGACAAACTACCATTTCTATAGGAGTAGTTAAAACAAGCTAACAATGGAGCTTTGAGTATATCAAAAAAGGCTTGATATACCTCTACCGGTGTGCCATCAAGCCCTGTGGTTTTTCCAGACTGAAAGGATTTAATAGCCTCAAAAAGTTATTCCTCTGTAATTTGGCCTTCACACTGATCTTTCTGTACATTTGTTCATTTAAACAATTATTATTATTATTATTTTTTAAAGAATTCCTTACAGTAATCGTCATTCAGTGGGTGAGGATGAGATGGAAAAGAGAACATCTGCTTAAAATATTTAGCTTCCTCTTTTAAAATATAATTCGGAGAATCATAGATGACTCCATCTTCAGTAACGAGTTTCTGCAAATTATTTTTGTCAGCGTTCCTGTGTTGGAGATTCAGGAAGAATTTGGTGCATTTTTCTCCATATTCCATCCAGTTTGCTTTATTGTTGTAATAGATTACATTAGATCGTTCTTGAATAAGTACCTCCAGTTCTTTTGTTTTTCCTCTAACTTATTTTGTATCTCTGTAGTATTGTTTTTATTGCTTTCTACCTGTACTATTAGTACATGTATTTCCCTTGTTAATCTTGTCTCTTTAGACAGAAAGTGCTTTTTTATTATTGATGAATATTGAATTGACTGACCTCTGAAGGTACATTTAAAGGTATCCCAAACAATAAGAGGATTTGCTGAACCAATATTGTACTGGAAAATTCAGTTATACATTATTTTGTCTTAGTTAAAAATAAATTGTCCTCCAGTAAACTTTGATTACATTTCCAATATCCCAGTCCACGTGGAAATTCTATAAGAGTTATGTGAAGGCAAATTAGATGATGATCCAATCGCATTCTGTCTCCTATTAAAACTTTTTTAACCTTTGATGCAAGAGAGAAAGAGGCAAGAAAGTAGTCAAGACGACTAGCTTGATTAAGTCTCCTCCATGTATATCTCACTAGGTCGGGTGTAGATGTATTCACTGATTCAAAATAGGGCACAAAATATACTCTTTTTTTTACACAATAAATCGGTATAGTCAATCTATTATGGTATTTCTGATGGAACCATTCTCTACTTTTGAGAAAATTACCAAGTCATTAAAAGGGTTTTAGATCATCCCAGTAATGGTAATTGCTCCACAAAGTTTCATAACAGACAATGGTGCTTGTAACTTTTCTTCTTCTTCTTCATGTCTGACAGGCAGAGTGGTGTGTCTCCCCAGGTTCTTAACCCTACGTGGTTCAGCTGTACTCTCAGCATTACTAATCACAGCTTTCAGCACCACAGAAACACAGGGGGCTGACTCTCTCTACATTACCTGAATAAACAAGCCCTTCTACCTCCATTCTGTCTGTCTCCACCAGGCTCAGGCTCTGTCTGCATCAGACCTCATATCCTGGCCCCAGATGGTTTTCTAGACCTGCTCCTCTCTCAACCTCTCTCTTTCCTCACCCTCCTCTCGCAACCAATCCCTCCTCTGAACCTCTATAGTATCTCTCCCTCCTCCCCCTTCCCTCCTCTCTCAACCTCATCCTAATCCCTCCCTTCCTCCCTCCTCCACATCACAGGTTCATATCACCAGGGCTGTCAATCAGCAGGCCACTGGTGAGAGAAGCCATTTTGACTGACAGACACACTCACACTACAGAGACAGAAACAGGGAGGAGGGAGAGGTACAAAGGATGAGGTAGCGGTGAGTGAGAGTAAATGGAGGGAGGAGAAAGGGGAGGTATGTGTGTACATGTGAAAGAGAGAGATGAATCAGGGGAGTAAAAGAAGGAAAGCGAGAGAGAAAGCAGCAGATTAACAGTGTGTGAGACAGAGAGAGAGAGAGAGAAAGAGGGGGAGCAGGATCTGAGGGAGAGTGTGAGACGTCATGTGGGGGGGGGGGGGGGGGGGGACTGAGAGGCATTTGGCATTTGGATAACAAAGCAGATAGCCTCTGTGCATTTCAGAGCCCTAGGGAGACACTAACTGCCAAGGCTGCAGATTCCTCCTCTCTCTGCACTAGTCTAGCAAACAGCAAGATGACAGCCATACTGCCTCCCTCCCACAAACGACACATTTCCCCCTTTAAACAGCCCATCCCGTCCTGTAACTCATCATCACACTTATATATACCCAGCACAGACACAGTCTACAACAGCCTTGGCTAAAACTGTATATTCTAGAAATGCACAATGCATTTCCTATGCGGGGAATTTTGAACCCGAGTTAAGTGCGTGTAAATGTAACGTAATTCCCTTTTTATGCATCTTTCTCTTTACTCGTATTCTGACCTTGAATTTAAGCATGAGAATAGCATGCTATTCACCCGCAATTTGTTTTGGGTGGAGATCAAAGAAATGAAGGTGTGGTGGAGGTGTCTACAGATACGCCGTATGCTGACCTTTGATTAATTTACTCATAACTCCACCCCCTTTACGCATGATGAAACAATGAATAAGGTCGAGCAACCGGTCAGTTCCAAGTGGAAAAACATCTACTTTCTTTTCCCGATAGAAAGAACACCATTCTCCATACCCTGTCATTTACAAATTGATAAGTGCTATTGATGAGAGCCAGGTAAATGATTAAGCCATTTAGATAAGGGGATTGTAAATATAAAGGGCAATCGATTTATATCTATTTTACCTTATGATCACTGGAGGCAAATGTGAAACCAGTCACATGGCAGCAAACTGAAGCATGTCAACATATCACCTTTTCCATAGTGAAGTTTATGAAACGCTGGCCTTATATATGAAATGTGGAGACCCAAGCTATAAACTTCTGTAGCCATGCTCAAATGACAGTATAGGTCCAAACCTACTGAGTTGTTTTATGAGTTCTAGAATGTTTTAATTATATGTCCAGACTTTTCACTGTATGTTTTACAATTTTTATCGTGTTAAATATTAGCCACAATCGGTAGCCACAGTCAGTTATACCACCATACATTTATAACTGTCACTTTAGTGTTAGTTTCCTTAAATGTTGCATCATTCCTTTCCATTGTTAGTTTACTTTTTTTGCTCTGCAATGTTTGTGTTTTGGTTCCTGATGATCACTAGCAATAGTGGATCATATTAGGCTGTATTCCATGTTGGGCAATTATTTGGAACATGTAACCTATTTGGATCATTCTGGAATGTACACCATACGTAGCAGTTTAAACCTGGAGCCTGGCGCACAGTTCACGACGACTGGAACGTTGTCATCACAGTGACATGATTAGTGAGGATTATTATAGTAGATTTATAGGACCACTGGTCAACACTTTTCTCACGTTCCAATATTTCATGGATTGAACAATTGAACATGGCAACATTTAGGATGAATCAAACCACTGCTTTAGATAAATGTACTGAAAACCCTATTGAATGAAAAGTCCACGAGAAATTCAAGTGGCAGGTTTTTCAGCAGTTGAATTCAATTTATTATGTGCGCGCAAGGGAACCGTACCTGCAAAGCCTATTACGCACCTTCATAAGGTAAGTCTGAATACCAACTACTGAGAAGTGCGTAGGAAAGGTGTGCTTAGGAAAGATGTACATTTCCTAAGTCTGAATCTGTAGACCTTACCGTAAAATGCTTACTTACAAGCCCTTAAGCAACAATGCAGTTCAATAAATAGAGTTTAAAAAATATTTACCAAATAAACTAAAGTAAAAAAGGTCATTTGTACATGTAGGTAGGGGTAAAGTGACTATGCATAGATAATAAGCAGCGAGTAGCAGCAGCCTAAAAACAAAGGGGGGGGTCAATGTAAATAGTCCTGGTGGCCATTTGACAAATTTTTCAGCAGTCTAATGGCTTGGGGGTAGAAGCTGTTAAGGAGCTTTTTGGACCGAGTCTTGGCGCTCCGTTACCGCTTGCTGTGCAGTAGCAGAGAGAACCGTCTATGACTTGGGTGACTGTAGTCTTCCTCTGACACCGCCTAGTACAGTTGAAGTCGGAAATTTACATACACCTTAGCCAAATACATTTAAACTCAGTTTTTCGCAATTCCTGACGTTTAATCCTAGTAAAAATCCCTGTCTTAGGTCAGTTATGATCACCACACAAATTTTCTATAGGATTGAGGTCAGGGCTTTGTGATGGCCTCTCCAATACCTTGACTTTGTTGACCTTAAGCCATTTTGCCACAACTTTGGAAGTATGCTTGGGGTCATTGTCCATTTGGAAGACCCATTTGCAACCAAGCTTTAACTTCCTGACTGAAGTCTTGAGATGTTGCTTCAATATATCCACATAATTTTCCTCCCTCATGATGTCATCTACTTTGTGAAGTGCAGCAAAGCACCCCCACAACATGATGCTGCCACCCCCGTGCTTCACAGTTGGGATGGTGTTCTTTGGCTTGCAAGCCTCTATGGTGGTCTGCTTGAAACATGTAGGTATTACAGACTGGGTCAGGGAGAGGTTGAAAATGTGAAGACACTTTCCAGTTTTTCAGTGAAGACACTTTCCAGTTGGTCCGCACATGCTTTGAGTACATGTCCTGATAATCTGGCCCTGCGGCTTTGTGAATGTTGACCTGTTTAAAGTCCTTGCTCACATCGGCTACGGAGAGTGTAATCACATAGTTGTACAGAACAGCTGGTGCTCTCATGCATGCTTCAGTGTTGCTTGCCTCGAAGCAAGCATAAAAGGCATTTAGCTTGTCTGGTAGGGTCGTGTCATTGGGCAGCTCGCGGCTGGGTTTTCCTTTGTAGTCCATCATAGTTTGCAAGCCCTACTACATCCGACAAGCATTAGAGCCGGTGTAGTAGGATTCAATCTTAGCCCTGTATTGACGCTTTGCCTGTTTGATGGTTTGTCTGAGGCCATAGCGGGATTTCTTATAAGCGTCCAGATTAGAGTCTTGCTCCTTGAAAGCAGAAGCTCTAGCCTTTAGCTCGGTGTAGATGTTGCCTATAATCCATGGCTTCTGGTTGGGATAAGTATGTACGGTCACCGTGGGGATGATGTCGTCGATCACTTATTGATGAAGCCGGTGACTGAGGTGGTATACTCCTCAATGCCATTGGATGAATCCCGGAACATATTCCAGTCTGTGCTAGCAAAACAGTCCTGTAGCGTAGCATCCGCGTCATCTGACCACTTCCGTATTGAGCGAGTCACTGGTACTTCCTGCTTTAGTTTTTGCTTGTAAGCAGGAATCAGGTGGATAGGATTATGTTTAGATTTGCCAAATGGAGGGCGAGGGAGAGATTTGTATGCATCTCTGTGTGTGAAGTAAAGGTGGTAACATTTTGAGTGTGTGTATTTTTCACCTGGAATATACTGGCTCCATATGGCGTCCTCCACGCATTCAGCAGATTGTCCTTCCCTGTACTCACAAACCACTTGCCTGAAACACACGCACGCACACACACACACGCAAGCAAACACACACACAAACACACAACATTACACTTGGGCTCAGCAGACATATGGACTACACATCTCATTAGCATAAGTATAAAAGTTAGGAGAGTGTGTGTGAGTGTGGCAGAGTTGTGAGCTTGTACGTACCACAGGAGGCGAACTTGAGTGAGAGCACACAGCTCTCGTGGAGGTGCAGCTGGTACTTGTCTGGTTTGGAGACGTGCAGCACTTCTACATTACTGCTCTCCATGCCCACTGCCAGCCACTCTCCTGTAGGACAGTAGCCCAGAGAGAAGATCTTGGAGGGAGGGAGGGAGGGAGGGAGGGAGGGAGGGAGGGAGGGAGGTAGAAGGAGAGAGAGTGGGAGAAAAGGACTTCATTACACGAGTGAACGGAGCTCATCTGACAAAGATCATCAGCAGCATCATCATGTGTGATGTATTTATTATTCTTCCTGGGGTGCAGCAACATTAAGGCATACAGTTGAAGTTGGAAGTTTGCATACACCTTAGCCAAATACATTTAAACTCAGTTTTTCACAATTCCTTTAATCCTCATAAAAATTCCCTGTCTTAGGTCAGTTAGGATCCCCACTTTATTTTAAGAATGTGAAATGTCAGAATAAAGCAGAGAGGATTATATATTTCACTTTTTATTTCTTTCATCACATTTTCAGTGGGTCAGTTTACATACACTCAATTAGCATTTGGTAGCATTGCCTTTAAATTGTTTAACTTGGGTCAGATGTTTTGGGTAGCCTTCCACAAGCTTTCCACAATAAGTTGGGTGAATTTTGGCCCATTCCTCCTGACAGAGCTGGTGTAACTGAGTCAGGTTTGTAGGCCTCCTTGCTCGCACACGCTTTTTCAGTTATGCCCACACATTTTCTATAGGATTGAGGTCAGGGCTTTGTGATGGCCACTCCAATACCTTGACTTTGTTGTCCTTATGCCATTTTGCCACAACTTTGGAAGTATGCTTTGGGTCATTGTCCATTTGGAAGACCCATTTGCGACCAAGCTTTAACTTCCTGACTGATGTCTTGAGATGTTGATTTAATACATCCACATAATTTTCCTCCCTCATGATGCCATCTATTTTGTGAAGTGCATCAGTCCCTCCTGCAACAAAGCACCCCCAAAACATGATGCTGCCACCCCCGTGCTTCACGGTTGGGATGGTGTTCTTCGGCTTGCAAGCCTCACCCTTTTTCCTCCAAACATAATGATGGTCATTATGGCCAAACAGTTCTATTTTTGTTTCATCAGACCAGAGGACATTTCTCCAAAAAGTACAATCTTTGTCCCATGTGCAGTTGCAAACCGTAGTCTAGCTTTTTTATGGCAGTTTTGGAGCAGTGGCTTCTTCCTTGCTGAGCGGCCTTTCAGGTTATGTCGATATAGGACTCGTTTTACTGTGCATATAGATACTTTTGTACCCCTTTCCTCCAGCATCTTCACAAGGTCCTTTGCTGTTGTTCTAGGATTGATTTGCACCTTTCGCACCAAATTACGTTCATCTCTAGGAGACAGAACGCGTCTCCTTCCTGAGCGGTATGACGGCTGCGCGTGTTTATACTTGCGTACTATTGTTTGTACTGATGAACGTGGTACCTTCAGGCATTTGAAAATTGCTCCCAAGGATGAACCAGACTCGTGGAGGTCTACAATTTCTTTTCTGAGGTCTTGGCTGATTTCTTTTGATTTCCCCATGATGTCAAGCAAAGAGGAACTGAGTTTTAAGGTAAGGCCTTGAAATACATCCACAAGTACACCTCCAATTGACTCAAATTATGTCAATTAGCCTATCAGAAGCTTCTAAAGCCATGACAGCATTTTCCTGAATTTTCCAAGCTAAAGGCACAGTCAACTTAGTGTATGTAAACTTCTGACCCACTGGAATTTGTGATACAGTTCATTATAAGTGAAATAATCTGTCTGCAAACAATTGTTGGAAAAATTACTTGTGTCATGCACAAAGTAGATGTCCTAACCAACTTGCCAAAGCTATAGTTTGTTTACAAGAAATGTGTGGAGTGGTTGAATTTTTTTTTTAATGACTCTAACCTAAGTGTATGTAAACTTCCGACTTGAACTGTACAATTTAAAATATTACATGAAATTACATTTCATAACACTTTTCACAACACATTAAGTGTGTTGCCTCACCCGGAACCCAAACTGGCTGCGCGCGTGCGCCATCGTGCGCTATCATGCATAAATGTATTTTGCCCCCCCACACCAAACGCGATCACGACACGCAGGTTAAAATATCAAAACAAACTCTGAACCAATTACATTAATTTGGGGACAGGTCGAAAAGCATTAAACATGTATGGCAATTTAGCTAGTTAGCTTGCCTTTGCTAGCTAACGTTAATTTGTCCTATTTAGCTAGCTTGCTGTTGCTAGTTAATTTGTCCTGGGATATAAACATTGAGTTGTTATTTTACCTGAAATGCACAAGGACCTCTACTCCGACAATTAACTTCTTATGGCTGCAGGGGCAATATTGAGTAGCTTGGATGAAAGGTGCACAGAGGGGCCCAGAGTAAACGGCCTGCTCCTCAGTCATAGTTGCTAATATATGCATATTATTAGTGGTATTGGATAGAAACACTCTGAAGTTTATGTCTGTGAGTATAACAGAACTCATATGGCAGGCAAAAACCTGAGAAAAAATCCAAACAGGAAGTGGGAATTCTGAGGCTGGTAGATTTTCAACCAAGATCCTATTGAAATCACAGCGAGATATGGATGAGTTTGCACTTCCTACGGCTTCCACTAGATGTCAACAGTCTGTAGAACCTTGTCTGATGCCTCTACTGTGAAGGGGGGGCGAATGAGAGGGGAATTAGTCAGGTCTGCCATGACCTGACCATGCTTTGACCATGCGCATTCACATGAGAGGGAGCTCTGTTCCATCGCTCATCTGAAGTCAATGTTATTCTCCGGTTGGAACGTAATTCAAGATTTATGTTAAAAACATTCTAAAGATTGATTCAATACATCGTTTGACATGTTTCTACTGACTGTTACGGAACTTTTGGACATTTCGTCAGCTTTTAGTGAACGTGCTTCCTGACGTTGGATTTGTTTACCAAACACACTACAAAAATAGCTATTTGGACATAAATGATGGACATTACCGAACAAAACAAACATTTCTTGTGGAAGTGGGAGTCCTGGGAGTGCATTCCGATGAAGATCAGCAAAGGTAAGTGAAGATTTATAATGCTTTTTATGAGTTTTGTTGACTGCACAATTTGGCGGGTAACTGTATGGCTTGCTTTTGTGGCTGAACGCTGTTTTCAGATGATTGAATATTGTGTTTTGCCGTAAAGCTTTTTGAAATCTGACACAGCAGTTGCATTAAGAACAAGTGTATCTTTAATTCTATGTAAAACATGTATCTTTCATCAAAGATTATGATGAGTATTTCTGTTATTTGACGTGGCTCTCGGCAATTTCTCCGGATATTTTGGAGGCTATTCTGAACATGGCGCCAATGTAAACTGAGGTTTTTGGATATAAATATGAACTTAATCGAACAAGACATATATGTATTGTGTAACATGAAGTCCTATGAGTGTCATCTGATGAAGATCATCAAAGGTTAGTGATTCATTTTATCTCTATTTGTGCTTTTTGTGACTCCTCTCTTTGGCTGGAAAAATGGCTGAATTTTTCTGTGAGTTGGTGGTGACCTAACATAATCGTTTGTGGTGCTTTCGCTGAAAAGCCTATTTGAAATCAGACACTTTGGTGGGATTAACAAAAAGATTACCTTTAAAATGGTATAAGAAACATGTATGTTTGAGGAATTTTAATTATGAGATTTCTATTGTTTGAATTTGGCGCCCTGCACTTTCACTGGCTGTTGTCATATCATCCCATTAACGGAATTGCAGCCATAAGAAGTTAATCCACACATAAACCGGCCAACCTAATCGTTTCTAGTCATCTCTCCTCCTTCCAGGCTTTTTCATCTTTGAACTTATATGGTGATCGCACCTAAACTTTCATTGTATTACCACGACAACCGGCAACAAAGTTCATCTTTCAATCACCCACGTGGGTATAACCAATGAGGAGATGGCACGTGGGTACCTGCTTCTATAAACCAATGAGGAGATGGGAGAGGCAGGACTTTCAGTGCGATCTGCGTCAGAAATAGGAATGACTTCTATTTTAGCTCGTTGGCGCGCGCGAGCAGTGTGGGTGCAGAAATTGAATAACATGGATTTCAAAATGTATTTTGCGACGCTCGCGCACGCGACGTGTCCGGTCTGGTCAGCATGTGCAGGCCACTACTCTGCTATCACATATCTCCAATACAAAACCCATGTGTACGTGTGTGTAGAGTGCGTGTCTTATCATGTGTCTGTGCCTGTGTGTGTCTTTTCACAGTCCCCACTGTTCCATGAGGTGCATTTTATCTGTGTTTTTTATCTGATTCTACTGCTTGCATTAGTTACCTGATGTGGAATAGAGTTCCATGTAGCCATGGCTCTATGTAGTGCTGTGCACCTACCATAGTCTGTTCTGGACTTGGGGACTGTAAAGGCATGTCTTGTGGGGAATGCATGGGGGTCCGAGCTGCGTGCTAGTAGTTTAAACAGAAGCCTCCATGCATTCAGCATGTCAACACCTCTTACAAAAACAAGTAGTGATGTGGTCAATCAGTCCTCCACTTTGAGCCATGAGAGATTTACATGCATATTATTAATGTTAGCTCTCTGTGTACATTTAAGGGCCAGCCGTGCTGCCCTCTTCTGAGCCAATTGTAATTTTCTGAGGTCCCTCTTTGTGGCACCTGGCCACACAACTGAACAATAGTCCAGGTGTGACAAAACTAGAGCCTGTAGGACCTACCTTGTTGATAGTGTTGTTAAAAAGGCAGAGTAGCGCTTTATTAGGGACAGACCTCTCCCCATTTTAGCTACTGTTGTATCAACATGTTTTGACCATGACAATTTGCAATCCACGGTTTGTCACGCCCTGATCTGTATCACCTGTCCTTGAGATTATCTCCACCCCCCTCCAGGTGTAGCTTATTTTCACCAGTGTATTTATCCCTGTGTTTCCTGTCTCTCGGTGCCAGTTTGTCTTGTATGTTTCCAAGTCAACCAGCGTATTTCCCATTCTCCTGCTTTTTGCATGATCTTTTTTCTATTCCTCCCTTTTGACCCTTGCCTATTTCTGGACTGTGTACCCGCCTGCCTGACCATTCTGCCTGCCTTGACCACGAGCCTGTCTGTCACTCTGTACCTCCTGGACTCTGATCTGGTTTTGACCTTTTTGCCTGTCCACGACCATTCTCTTGCCTACCCCTTTGGATTAATAAACATTGTAAGACTCCAACCATCTGCCTCCTGTGTCTGCATTTGGGTCTCACTTTGTGTCTTGATACGGTTACTCCAAGCAGTTTAGTCACCTCAACTTTCTCAATTTCCACATTAATTATTACAAGATTTAGTTGAGGTTAAGTGAATGATTTGTCCCAAATACAATACTTTTAGTTTTGAAATATTTAGGACTAACTTATTCCCTGCCACCCATTCTGAAACTAATTGCAGCTCTTTGTTAAGTGTTGCAGTGATTTCACTCGCTGTAGTAGCTGACGTGTATAGTGTTGAGTCATCTGCATACAGAGACACACTGGCTTTACTCAAGGCCAGTTGTATGTCATTAGTAAAGATTGAACAAAAGTAAGGGGCATAGACAGCTGCCCTGGGGAATTCCTGATTCTACCTGGTTTATGTTGGAGAGGCTTCCATTAATGTCCTTCCCTATAAGCGTGCTGAAAGGCTGTCAATTTGTTTACAGTAAAATAGCATTGTATCTGGTCAAACACAAATTATTCCCAAAGTTTACTAAGGGTTGGTAACAGGCTGATTACTGGCTCAAAAAGCCAACCAAATGCGGCTTTACTATTCTTGGGTAGCTGAATTACTTTTGCTTCCCTCCAGGCCTGAGGGCGCACATGTTCTAGTAAGTTTAGATTGAAGATATGGTAAATAGGAGTGTCAATATCGTCCGCTAATATCCTCAGTAATTTTCCATCCAAGTTGCCAGACCCCGGTGTCTTGTCATTGTTGATAGACAACAATCATTTCCCCCTCTTCCACACTCACTTTACGGAATTCTAAATAACAATGTTTGTCTTTCATCATTTGATCAGTTATACTTGGATGTGTAGTGTCAGCGTTTGTTGCTGGCATGTCATGCCTAAATTTGCTGATCTTGCCAATGAAAAAATCATTAAAGTAATTGGCAATATCAGTGGGTTTTGTGATGAATGAGCCATCTGATTCAATGAATGATGGAGCTGAGTTTGTGTTTTTGCCCTAAATTTCATTTGTGCTACAAATATTTTTACTATCATTCTTTATACACTGCTCAAAAAAATAAAGGGAACACTAAAATAACACATCCTAGATCTGAATGAATGAAATATTCTTATTAAATACTTTTTTCTTTACATAGTTGAATGTGCTGACAACAAAATCACACAAAAATTATCAATGGAAATCAAATTTATCAACCCATGGAGGTCTGGATTTGGAGTCACACTCAAAATTAAAGTGGAAAACCACACTACAGGCTGATCCAACATTGATGTAATGTCCTTAAAACAAGTCAAAATGAGGCTCAGTAGTGTGTGTGGCCTCCACGTGCCTGTATGACCTCCCTACAACGCCTGGGCATGCTCCTGATGAGGTGGCGGATGGTCTCCTGAGGGATCTCCTCCCAGACCTGGACTAAAGCATCCGCCAACTCCTGGACAGTCTGTGGTGCAACGTGGCGTTGGTGGATGGAGCGAGACATGATGTCCCAGTTGTGCTCAATTGGATTCAGGTCTGGGGAACGGGCGGGCCAGTCCATAGCATCAATGCCTTCCTCTTGCAGGAACTGCTGACACACTCCAGCCACATGAGGTCTAGCATTGTCTTGCATTACGAGGAACCCAGGGCCAACCGCACCAGCATATGGTCTCACAAGGGGTCTGAGGATCTCATCTCGGTACCTAATGGCAGTCAGGCTACCTCTGGCGAGCACATGGAGGGCTGTGCGGCCCCCCAAAAAATGCCACCCCACACCATGACTGACCCACTGCCAAACCGGTCATGCTGGAGGATGTTGCAGGCAGCAGAACGTTCTCCACGGCGTCTCCAGACTCTGTCACGTCTGTCACATGTGCTCAGTGTGAACCTGCTTTCATCTGTGAAGAGCACAGGGCGCCAGTGGCGAATTTGCCAATCTTGGTGTTCTCTGGCAAATGCCAAACGTCCTGCACGGTGTTGGGCTGTAAGCACAACCCCCACCTGTGGATGTCGGGCCCTCATACCACCCTCATGGAGTCTGTTTCTGACCGTTTGAGCAGACACATGCACATTTGTGGCCTGCTGGAGGTCATTTTGCAGGGCTCTGGCAGTGCTCCTCCTGCTCCTCCTTGCACAAAGGCGGAGGTAGCGGTCCTGCTGCTGGGTTGTTGCCCTCCTACGGCCTCCTCCACGTCTCCTGGTGTACTGGCCTGTCTCCTGGTAGCGCCTCCATGCTCTGGACACTACGCTGACAGACACAGCAAACCTTCTTGCCACAGCTCGCATTGATGTGCCATCCTGGATGAGCTGCACTACCTGAGCCACTTGTGTGGGTTGTAGACTCCGTCTCATGCTACCACTAGAGTGAAAGCACCGCCAGCATTCAAAAGTGACCAAAACATCAGCCAGGAAGCATAGGAACTGAGAAGTGGTCTGTGGTCAACACCTGCAGAACCACTCCTTTATTGGGGGTGTCTTGCTAATTGCCTATAATTTCCACCTGTTGTCTATTCCATTTGCACAACAGCATGTGAAATTTATTGTCAATCAGTGTTGCTTCCTAAGTGGACAGTTTGATTTCACAGAAGTGTGATTGACTTGGAGTTACATTGTGTTGTTTAAGTGTTCCCTTTATTTTTTTGAGCAGTGTATAATGTATCTTTGTTTCATAGTATAGTTTCTTTTTATTCAGTTTAGTCACAGGATTTCTCAATTTGCAGTACGTTTGCCAACTGGTTGTGCAGCCAGACTTATTTGCCATTCCTTTCGCGTCATCCCTCTCAACCATACCATTTGTCAATTCCTCATCAATCGACAGGGATTTAACAGTTTTAAAGTCATTTTCTTAATGATTGCATATTAGCAACTGGAATAAGCAATTTCATAAATGTGTCAAGTGCAGCGTCTGGTTGCTCCTCATTACACACTACAGACCAACAAATACTCTTTACATCAACATATCAATCACTACAAAACTTATTTTACACTATATTAGGCCAACTATATTGTGAGCATTACATCCAATGGATTTGGATACTGCTTTACAGAAAATGTCTGCAGCATTAGGAAAGATGTGATCAATACATGTTGATGATTTCATTCCTGGGCTGTTTGTAACTACCCTGGTAGGTTGACTGATAACCTGAACCTGTCACGTTCCTGACCTGTTTTTCCTTTTTCTTGTATTTATTTAGTTGGTCAGGGCGTGAGTTGGGGTGGGCTGTCTATGTGTTATTTTCTATGTTGGGGTTTTGTGTTCGGCCTGGTATGATTCTCAATCAGAGGCAGCTGTCAATCGTTGTCCCTGATTGAAAATCATACTAAGGCAGCCGGGGTTTCACGTGTGTTTTGTGGGTGTTTGTTCTTGTGTCAGTGTTTCGCCACACAGGACTGTCACGGTAGTTATTTTGTATCGCATATTGTTTTTGTTAATTATTAAATCACTATGGAAACTAACCACTCTGCGTATTGGTCCGATCCGTCTCGCCTCTCCTCGTCCGAGGAGGAGGATTACGACTGCCGTTACAGAACCAGGTTGCAGGCACTAGTTACAGTTTTAACCTTTTTCTTGAGTAGGCAGCTTGATGAAAGCCAGTCAATATTTAAATTACCCAGAAAATATACCTCTCTGTTTATCACATACATTATCAAGCATTTCAAAAGTTATCCAGATACTGACTGTTAGCACTTGGTGGTCTATAGCAGCTTCCCACAAAAAAAGGGCTTTAGGTGAGGCAGATTAACATGTAGCCATATTACTTCAACAGTACTTAACAGGATCCAGGAACCCAAATGATTTGGATGGATCCCATCCTCCTTATAAAACAAGCTTTGTTTCCAGAAGGTATCAAAATTGTCAAATGTTACACCCACAGACTTGCAATAGTCACGTAGCCAGTTATGGAGGGCTAAAAGTCTGAACCATTCAATGCCATGATTTAGGGAGGCCACAGGGCCAGATATTATGGGGCGTTCGTTGGTGTCAATTAGAGACCCAATCAGTTATTTAAAATCAATTTTCAGCGTTCTGAGCTAACCTTCATAAGGTCATTGAATCCCACATGAACTATGATAGACTCAATTTCCTGATGCTGGTTTAAAATGTTTGGGAGCAGCTTATTGATGTCCTGTATCCGTTTTTGCTCCAGGGACTGAGACATTTCTCACCATTGAACTGCCCAATACAATGGCCGGAGAAGGGATGAGAAATACGCCCATTTCTACCCCTCACACAATTCGTGGAACCTTTCACGGGCCCAGGAGAAGCAGGATAGCATACACCCGCAGCTACCAGCGATAGGTCCAGACCTCCCACAGCAGGCAGTACCCCGTCAGATCCAGAGTGAGGGGAAAGGAGCAAAACTCAATAACGAAGCCGCTGCTGCAGTCAGCGTAGATGGAGTCAGCACAGCTGTCGCAGACACAGGCAATCCCAGTGATAAAGGCTCAGGTAGATCAGGCACCAGGACAGCGTAGATATTCCTCATGTGAATCTGCTCCGGACCTCTCCCAGACACTCCAGTCCGCTTAGCAGCATGCCGCTGCCTTCGGTTTCCACGACTTGTGACATGGGCCCAGCGATGATTGGGACAATCATCTTGCTGTTCTCCGTCTACTCCACTATGGAAGAGGAGAAGCAGATGGAGACGACTTCCTTGGCAGGCAAGTTCCAGGTAGCACAGGCAATTCGGATAGGGACAGATGACAAGGCAGGGATACATCCATTAAGCCCGAGCTACGTCCAGCCACATGAGCTGAGAACGAGAAAGTTCCAATTTGTGTTTTCCCCTTAAGTTCACACAGACTTGAAATTTGCTTGCTAAGGATAGCCACCTCATTCCTGTAATCCTCCGCAAGCAAACAATTGCCGTATTGGAACTCCGGATTGTCAATATTGTCCCAGACAAGAGCGTAATAAACACAGCTTCTACAGCGCTGGAAATGTTTATTAGCTATTCCAGGCGATGCCGGCTCCATTGCAACCTAGTTAGCTAGCTGTCAGCAGGTTGACACAAACACTTATGAACAAAATAAAACTTTGGAAACAACAGGCCGAAACAACAGGTCGAAGCCCGGCAGGTATCCAAGTAACTGATGAACATGAAAAAAACAAATGTGTAGTTGTAATTGCATTCGCAAACTTGTAACTTAATATTTGCGAGCAATAATTGCATTTGTGCACATGTCAATTTCTGGCGCTCAGACTTTTGGCAGTTCTCACAGCCCTACTGTGACAAAAATATGTAGATGTGCAAACAGTGATGTGATAGAACAGAGAGAAACAGTGACTGGTTTGATATAGAGGCTGATATGTATCATATATTAACAGGTGCAGTGCTTCTCATAAAGGCAGTACTGAGCTGGTCTTAGCTAGTCTCAGCTAATCGCACAATGTCTCAGGTATTCCATCAGTACCTGTGAGGTGAAGTCATGCTGCTGCAGCTGGCGTCCCTCTCTCAGGTCCCAGCAGCGTACTGTGTTGTCCAGCCCCCCCGTCCACAGTTTGGTCCCATCGTTGGAGATGTCAATACAGCTGGCCCCGTCAGTGTGACCCTGGAACTGCCTGGGTAGCATAAAGATCACATCAACACCTAGCCATTCAGATGTAATCCATAGTCTCTGGACCCCTACCCTGCTTTCTCCTCCCCCTATCCTCTTCTCTTCTCTCCTGCCCTACCCTCTCTCTCTCCTCATACCTGACCAGGGGCTCTGGTTGTGGAGGTCCCAGACTACGATGTCTCCCCCTATACCCCTCCTAACCTCCTCCTCATCCTCCTCTCCTCCTCCTCTTACCTGACCAGGGTCTGGTTGTGCAGGTCCCAGACTACGATGTTGCCGTCACTGCAGCAGGAGAAGCAGACCTTGTTGTCGGGGGAGATGGCCAGAGCGTAGCAGGCCGGGGCAGAAGACGTCAACTCCGCCTTGATGCGGGGAGTAGGTGTGGCCAAGTCCCAGATTGACAACGTGCTGGCCTCACCTCCAACAATGAGGGTCCGCCCATCAGGAAGAATCTTACATGAGCGGATGTAGTTATCCCTATTCTGATTGGTGTGAAGAGAGAACATGTGTATTGGACTGGCAAAACAAGCAATATTATTGGTTAAGCCTTTTAAAGTGTGTGTCCACTCACCAGACAGTCGAGCTGGGCCATGGCACTCTTGCTGCCAGGCTGGCTGATGTCCCACACCTTGACACAGCCCTTGCCGCCGGTGTAGACGTGACGTGTGGAGGTGCTGATGGTGACGGCACACACCACCTCTCCGTGGTTCAGAGTGTGGATCTGACGGGCATGTCGTGGGATGCCCGGGCCCAGCAGGGCATCCGGAGGGAAAGGAACCGGCTGCATCTGTCCATCCGCACTGACGTGGAAAGAGTAAGCACTGGAGAGAGGCAGGAGGGAGAGAATGGAAAGAGTGCCAACCACTGCAATCTACATCTGTATATTATTACAAAAACTAAGTGCTTGCTACTTGCTAAAACCTTGAAGACTGTCAACACTGTAATGGCATTAGAAGTTGAGAAATAGTCTTCTAGTACAGAGTGTTATTTGTGATGGCAGAGTTTGCGGCTTGCTCCAGCTATTACAACAACAGCCATCTTTCTTTCTGTCTGGATAGATTTAGATGGAGGAGAAGAGAGACGTACGGTTTTCCCCCGGAGGATCCACCAGGCAGTGA
This sequence comes from Salvelinus namaycush, assembly GCF_016432855.1. Lineage (NCBI taxonomy): Eukaryota > Metazoa > Chordata > Actinopteri > Salmoniformes > Salmonidae > Salvelinus > Salvelinus namaycush. The sequence goes on from NC_052316.1 coordinate 18,327,744, forward strand.
GGAGGACAGCCCTGGGGCCCTGAGGTGGGACCGAGACTCATACGCCATCTGGAGAGACTAGGAGGACCAAGACATTAGGAGTTTACTAATAGAATCATCCTGTGTTGTAACAGTTTAATCTCAGTAAATCCTGATCTCATCAAGTTGAGTGAAATCTTGACAATTCATCCAAAACAAGCTTCCAAACCAAATACTACTAAGAATCCATCTTCATCAATAAAAAATGTATTGTTTTAAATGAGTGGTGCACATCTTCGATCCTCTAGGCAACTGGTTTCCCTTCTTGCTTTCTAATTGAAAGCAATCTAATTGATTCAGACCTGGGTAACCAGGTGCACGCACTAACTAGCGAATTAGAGACATAATTGATCAATTAAGTGCCAGGAAGAGACAAAGACTATAGACAATGCAGCCAGTGAGGTCTGCCGTTGTAGACAGGTGTTTTAAACAGAGAGACCAGTGATGCATTTTGTCTAACTCACCAAGGGGCTGCGGGTGTAGACGCTGGCGGCGGTGCTGATCTGGGGCGAGAGGGTCAGGGCAGCCCCGAAGCCCCCGGGACTAGCCAGCTCCCCGTTGAGGCCTGCGTGGGACACCACCCCAAAGTGAGCTGGGTATGAACCGGGGGGCACAGACAGGGGACTGCGGAGAGCTGGAGAGGCGAGGAGGGGGTGAGGGGGGAGATGAGAACACACCTTACATTCCAGCGGGTAAGAAAGGGTTAGGGTCTAACTGGTAGAGATGTGTTGTCAACAATCAAGTTCCTCTCGGTTTCTTATAGGCTACAATGCCGTCTTTATTGCTTTAGGCAGAATATGGCAGATATGAGTACAATACGGGACCACAGGAGCATATCATCACAGTAGGTGTGGGATAATGGTACGATGATCAGATGGAAGGTATAATTATGGTATTACAGGGCTATATGATCACAGTAGTGTGATTTGAATGTTTAACAGGGGTGCAGGGGTATAATAACAGGGGTACAGACATAGGGTATGGCAGGCAGACAGGGGTGTCTGACTCACCCAGGGGGTCAGCGGAGGAGGCAGCCTTGCTGAGCAGACGGAGGCAGGACGTACTGGGGCCGGCGGGGCCGGGGGTAAGGGCCTCACGGTGAGAGGGGGACGGGGTGCTCGACTTAGACAACGGCGACCCAGACTTCTCCATCTACAGAGAGGTAAAGAGATACTGTCAAACAAAGCACCTCCATACAGATACTGTAAACAAGTGATAAGTACTTTAATTGGTGGATTTTGGCCACCATGTTAATGCTTGACGATGAATGTATCATACCTGTGCTGGGTCCTTGGCCTTGCCTGGGGTGGGGCTGTGTGGTGGTTGGGGGGAAGGGGCCTCCCCGGGGCTCCTGGGGGACCCTGGTAACTCCTTCCTCAGGGTGGGGGCCCGGTCCAGACCGTTCCCGTGGGGGGAGTGATGGGGGCTACCCACGGGGGATGTGGGCTCCTGGAGACACACAGAGAGATATGGGAGACCAGGTCACCCCAAAAGCCATGCAAGAAGACAGTAGCATTCACATTGGCTGTGAAAAAAACAAAAACCCATAAATCTGTAACATTATAGACATTATAGTTAGATTACTATAGTATCTGTATGGGTTTAAGCACAAGTGTGCATGAGGCCTGTATGGTACTGTAAGTCAAACTCAGCTGACTGTCTACCTCCCTGCCACAGCCACCTAAATAAAACCATTCCCATCTGCTCCCAGTGTGCTGCAGTCAGCACTTCTACTGTGTCTGAGCAGAGCAGAACACACAGAACACACATCCATAGACTGTTCTAGTATAGTCACCAGAGACACTCCCTCTCACACACCCATTAAGCACATTTGTCAAATTCTCCAATTGTTCTGTATTCACAAATCACACAAGAGACTTTCCTGCTTTTGTGCATTGTGCTGCGCAGTATCAAACACAGAAGGCTTAGATAAAACATATTTTGGTACACTGCGTGAAGTATTTAAAGAATTTAAACATTCTGAGGGCATAAACGGCTTTGCATAAATAAAGGAAGCACACTGCTGCCATCTGATGAAAGGAGGGGTGTGTGTGTGTGTTTATGTGTGCATGAGGTGTGTGTGTGTATATGTGGTTGTGTGTGTTCAGCAGGGAGACTGTACTCGGTAGGAGAGGAGAGAAAAGCAGCAAGCTAGCTCCCAATAATGTTCTTATATAAAAATATTCACTATTTTCAAAATCCCGACGCAAGTGTCTAATTCTCCTATACTTAACCAGCCACAGTGAAACAACAAGGTCTTAGAGAGAGGAGTCTTCCATTTGAACTATGTTCTATTGGCTAGGGAGGGTCTGGTCAATACTGACCGGTTTCAGCCAGTATAGCTACAGTAGTTATATATGACTCATTGTTTGTTTTTCCGCAACAGTATCGGATGCTGATTTAAGGTCAGTTTAGCGTTTTCTCTCTGATGGTTGCCGTTAGACTGGGTTCAGGGTAAGCTGATCCTAGATCTGTGCCAATGGTTGACTAACACACTTACCTCGTTAGAGACATCCACAACCAGGTTGTCCTCACTCTTGTCCCCATCACTGTCCTGTGAGACAGAGGAGAGAGGAGAATGTCAGAAACACAAACATTCTCTATCACACAAACATTGCCCACAGCTCACTCCCTCACTCTGTCAGGCACACACAACCTCTCTCACTCTGTTTGGCCATATCGCTGCTTTACTCCTCTCTCTCCCTTCCTCTTTATCTCTGGGAATACGGGTGACAGCGATGGCACTTAGTCACCATGGCAACAACGCTTTGATGTGATCATGGCCTGATATTCCTATTGACATCACGTGGAGTGACATCACCCCCTAATTGTATTGAGCCAGATCAGGGCCACGGTGGAGATGAGACTATTCCTGGACATAGACAGACCGGACAAAAACAACCATTATGTAGTACAGAGAGGCTGATGATCAACAGAGCTCCCTGTCCAGCCTGTTTTAAAAACACAACACATCCCTTTACGAGAGGCTACACTGATGTGATGTGTGAGGCAGTTCTCATACTGATGTGATGTGTGAGGCAGTTCTCACACTGATGTGATGTGTGAGGCAGTTCTCACACTGATGTGATGTGTGAGGCAGTTCTCACACTGATGTGATGTGTGAGGCAGTTCTCATACTGATGTGATGTGTGAGGCAGTTCTCATACTGATGTGATGTGTGAGGCAGTTCTCATAATGATGTGATGTGTGAGGCAGTTCTCATACTGATGTGATGTGTGAGGCAGTTCTCATACTGATGTGATGTGTGAGGCAGTTCTCATACTGATGTGATGTGTGAGGCAGTTCTCACACTGATGTGATGTGTGAGGCAGTTCTCATACTGATGTGATGTGTGAGGCAGTTCTCATACTGATGTGATGTGTGAGGCAGTTCTCACACTGATGTGATGTGTGAGGCAGTTCTCACACTGATGTGATGTGTGAGGCAGTTCTCATACTGATGTGATGTGTGAGGCAGTTCTCATACTGATGTGACGTGTGAGGCAGGTCTCACACTGATGTGACGTGTGAGGCAGTTCTCACACTGATGTGATGTGTGAGGCAGTTCTCACACTGATGTGATGTGTGAGGCAGTTCTCACACTGATGTGATGTGTGAGGCAGTTCTCACACTGATGTGACGTGTGAGGCAGTTCTCACACTGATGTGATGTGTGAGGCAGTTCTCACACTGATGTGATGTGTGAGGCAGGTCTCACACTGATGTGACGTGTGAGGCAGTTCTCACACTGATGTGATGTGTGAGGCAGGTCTCATACTGATGTGACGTGTGAGGCAGTTCTCACACTGATGTGATGTGTGAGGCAGTTCTCACACTGATGTGACGTGTGAGGCAGGTCTCATACTGATGTGATGTGTGAGGCAGTTCTCACACTGCTGTGATGTGTGAGGCAGTTCTCATACTGATGTGATGTGTGAGGCAGGTCTCATACTGATGTGATGTGTGAGGCAGTTCTCACACTGATGTGATGTGTGAGGCAGTTCTCATACTGATGTGATGTGTGAGGCAGTTCTCATACTGATGTGATGTGTGAGGCAGTTCTCATACTGATGTGATGTGTGAGGCAGTTCTCATACTGATGTGATGTGTGAGGCAGTTCTCATACTGATGTGATGTGTGAGGCAGTTCTCACACTGATGTGATGTGTGAGGCAGTTCTCACACTGATGTGATGTGTGAGGCAGTTCTCACACTGATGTGATGTGTGAGGCAGTTCTCATACTGATGTGATGTGTGAGGCAGTTCTCATACTGATGTGATGTGTGAGGCAGTTCTCATACTGATGTGATGTGTGAGGCAGTTCTCATACTGATGTGATGTGTGAGGCAGTTCTCATACTGATGTGATGTGTGAGGCAGTTCTCACACTGATGTGATGTGTGAGGCAGTTCTCACACTGATGTGATGTGTGAGGCAGTTCTCACACTGATGTGATGTGTGAGGCAGTTCTCACACTGATGTGATGTGTGAGGCAGTTCTCACACTGATGTGACGTGTGAGGCAGTTCTCACACTGATGTGACGTGTGAGGCAGTTCTCACACTGATGTGATGTGTGAGGCAGTTCTCACACTGATGTGATGTGTGAGGCAGTTCTCACACTGATGTGATGTGTGAGGCAGTTCTCACACTGATGTGACGTGTGAGGCAGTTCTCACACTGATGTGATGTGTGAGGCAGTTCTCACACTGATGTGATGTGTGAGGCAGGTCTCACACTGATGTGACGTGTGAGGCAGTTCTCACACTGATGTGATGTGTGAGGCAGTTCTCACACTGATGTGATGTGTGAGGCAGTTCTCATACTGATGTGATGTGTGAGGCAGTTCTCATACTGATGTGATGTGTGAGGCAGTTCTCATACTGATGTGATGTGTGAGGCAGTTCTCATACTGATGTGATGTGTGAGGCAGTTCTCATACTGATGTGATGTGTGAGGCAGTTCTCATACTGATGTGATGTGTGAGGCAGTTCTCACACTGATGTGATGTGTGAGGCAGTTCTCACACTGATGTGATGTGTGAGGCAGTTCTCACACTGATGTGATGTGTGAGGCAGTTCTCATACTGATGTGATGTGTGAGGCAGTTCTCACACTGATGTGACGTGTGAGGCAGGTCTCACACTGATGTGACGTGTGAGGCAGGTCTCACACTGATGTGACGTGTGAGGCAGGTCTCACACTGATGTGACGTGTGAGGCAGTTCTCACACTGATGTGATGTGTGAGGCAGGTCTCATACTGATGTGACGTGTGAGGCAGTTCTCATACTGATGTGATGTGTGAGGCAGTTCTCACACTGATGTGACGTGTGAGGCAGGTCTCATACTGATGTGATGTGTGAGGCAGTTCTCACACTGCTTTGATGTGTGAGGCAGTTCTCATACTGATGTGATGTGTGAGGCAGGTCTCATACTGATGTGATGTGTGAGGCAGGTCTCATACTGATGTGATGTGTGAGGCAGGTCTCATACTGATGTGATGTGTGAGGCAGGTCTCATACTGATGTGATGTGTGAGGCAGTTCTCATACTGATGTGATGTGTGAGGCAGTTCTCATACTGATGTGTGAGGCAGGTCTCATACTGATGTGTGAGGCAGGTCTCATACTGATGTGATGTGTGAGGCAGTTCTCATACTGATGTGATGTGTGAGGCAGTTCTCATACTGATGTGATGTGTGAGGCAGTTCTCACACTGATGTGATGTGTGAGGCAGTTCTCATACTGATGTGACGTGTGAGGCAGGTCTCATACTGATGTGATGTGTGAGGCAGGTCTCATACTGATGTGATGTGTGAGGCAGTTCTCATACTGATGTGTGAGGCAGTTTTCACACTGCTGTGTGAGGCAGTTCTCATACTGATGTGATGTGTGAGGCAGTTCTCACACTGATGTGATATGTGAGGCAGGTCTCATACTGATGTGATATGTGAGGCAGTTCTCATACTGATGTGATGTGTGAGGCAGTTCTCACACTGATGTGATGTGTGAGGCAGTTCTCATACTGATGTGATGTGTGAGGCAGTTCTCACACTGATGTGATATGTGAGGCAGTTCTCATACTGATGTGATGTGTGAGGCAGTTCTCACACTGATGTGATATGTGAGGCAGTTCTCATACTGATGTGATGTGTGAGGCAGTTCTCACACTGATGTGATATGTGAGGCAGGTCTCATACTGATGTGATGTGTGAGGCAGGTCTCATACTGATGTGACGTGTGAGGCAGTTCTCATACTGATGTGATGTGTGAGGCAGGTCTCATACTGATGTGACGTGTGAGGCAGTTCTCATACTGATGTGATGTGTGAGGCAGTTCTCATACTGTATTTATGTCAATCAGAACACTCACACCACAGAGCGAGAGAGATCATGTTCACTAGGGTTATCTATTTTGGTGATCAATCACTTCCAAGTTAAACACATATTTGACTGGTAGAAGGAGCGTGACCCCCGGTTAACCTGTGATGTCAGAGACACCGTTAATACTGCGGGTTTGATTGAATGGCGTACGTACGTAGTGAGGTGGGAGAGGCTCTTTGTCATCACAGCGCCTCCTCTTTGCGTCCCCTCCCTGGGAGGAGGAGTACCCCCCCGACGGGCCCTGGCGCTCCTCCACCGGTTGGCTGTCTGTCGATGACACTGACTTACTCTGCACACACAGACAACAATGCACACACACACACACACATAAAAGAGAGAAAAACACACAGCAGGTAGAGAAAATGCAACCAAACAACACATTTATGAATGTGTTATTATGAATGAACTTTCTCCCTGACACTGAAAACTTCATGTAAAATATGACTCTGATCATTGTACAAGAAGCCCATTTTCTGGCTATTTATACTAGAAAGAGCGTGGTGGGACACCCCATAATAGAGGAATAAAACATCAAAGTGGAGTATTATTTCTGGGGTCTATGTGGCATAACTCTATTCTCTTTCATCGGTTGACTCCTACGGAAAGTTCTGCTCTTTAGAACTGTAGAGGACACAGGAAGGAAGCTGGTTGGACGGACATGACCAGAACACACAAAGAACCACAGTTTTCTCAACAAACTCCCAGTCTTCTCCTCCATCTCTCACTCCCCCTCTCCTTCTTCCCCTCACTTTCTCTTTCTTCCTCTCTATTTAAAATTCAAAAATGTAATATTGGCACGACTTAACAAATACAAATTGATATGCATCTCTCCTACCTCCGTCCCTCCTTTCATCCATATTTTGAAGGACGTTCATACAAACCCGACCTCTTATCAGACCATTGGGTAAAGGGGTTAAGAAAATAAAGAAAAGGCTATTGCAAACTTAAATCATTTTGACTTCGTAATAAAATAAAGACACAGTCAACTGTTTCCCTTTTTACTTGCTCCCCTCAGAGTACCCTCCCTATTTCCTTCTTTCTTTCTTCTCTCCTTCTATATCTCTCATTTCTTCTCTCAACTCCTCCCTCTTTCTGTTATTATCAGAGTGAGTGTGAGTGAGGACAGCTGTCTAATAGTCTACTGGTCTGTCGGTTCCCTCAGTTCCAACACACCAAGGTTGTATCTAACCACAGAGTAAGAGACAGCCCAATGACCATCCTACTGGACCCATATCACCATAATATTATTGTCTCCATAGAACTGACCAGTGTTCTATTGGACCTTAGTCAAGGAACAATATCACTGTTCTACTGTTGTACTCGCTTTAATAATTCTAGTACTGTTTTTTATTAATGGCAGCTCTCTTCAAAGAGACTCTCTTTTCCCCTCACTTTACATCACAGTCACATAAACACACACTCACACACAAGCACGCACGTATACACACAAAATGCACACACAAGCGCATGAACAAGCACACACACACACGTTGGGGTTACTTACCCTGCTGGGCGCACCTTCTGGGGAAGGAACAGAGAGGGGGAAGGGGATTGACGTCAGTATAGATAATAATAACAACAATCCCACAGCAAACCAAGGTCAACCTGAAAAAGGCCTGTCCCACTGCAATAAAAACACAAGCTTTGTATTGTGCATGTATCCAATCTGCAGTGCTGCCCTTTCTGTCTCCACTCCTCTGACACAATGCTCTCTGTCTTCCCTGTTCACTCATTCAACATTCATGTCTGCTCTGTCTCTTTCTCTTCTTTTCTGCACCAGGGACCTAGAAGTTTAACATATAACCACGCTACGTCAATATACAGCCTTGCAGGCAACGGAGTGCCATTTGTCAGTTGTTTTATGTTTAATGAGTGCTTTTCTTAAAGATAGCCTAGTAGTTAGAGAGCGTTGGGCCAGTAACCGAAAGGTTGCTTGATCGAATCCCCGAGCTGACAAGGTAAAAATCTGTCGTTCTGCCCCTGAACAAGGCATTTCCCCGGTAGGTCGTCATTGTAAATAAGAATTTGTTCTTAACTGACTTGCCTAGTTAAATAAATGTTTTTAAAAAATAAAAAAGAATACTCTGCCACCCTTTGAGTTCAATTAAAGTTCAACCAAGTGATTATTTTGTATCAAAAGCTGACACATTTCAGTACTACAGCTCTCTACCAGTGTCCTTCACGTGGAGGACAGTCAGTGAGTCGTACCTCTCAGGT